>NW_026628911.1:0-1746 GCF_030028575.1 Malurus melanocephalus
GTGAGAAATTCCTGGAAAGTTGGGGAAAAAACACCAAAAATTGGGTGAGAAATTCCCGGAAAATCAGGGAAAAAGCACCAAAAATTGGGTGAGAAATTCCTGGGGGAAAACCACCAAAAATTGGGTGAGAAATTCCTAGAAAATCGGGGAAAAACACCAAAAAAAATTCCTGGAAAGTTGGGGAAAAAACACCAAAAATTGGGTGAGAAATTCCTGGAAATGGGATTACAGATTGAGCACGGGAGAGGTCCAACACGCCGTGCATTTTAATCACTGCTGCGAACGGGGAAAAACGAGGAAAATTGAAAGAAAACCTCAAAATTTGGATAAAAACCCTCATAAATTGGTTTAAAAGCACACAAAACCAGGTAAAAACCACCCCAAAACAGGTTAAAAACATCTGGAATTGGGTCAGATACCCATTTTGGGGTTTATCTCCTCATAATGTTCCTTCACACCATTCCCTCACGCTTTCCCACCTTTTTCTCCCCTCATGGCTTCCAATTTCACAAACATCCCAAAATCAGATTAAAAACACCCAAAACCAGGTAAAAACCACCCAAAACCAGGTTAAAAACATCTGGAATTGGGTCAGATACCCATTTTGGGGTTTATCTCCTCATAATATTCCTCCACACCGTTCCCTCACGATTTCCCGCCTTTTTCTCCCCTCACGGCTTCCAATTTCACAAACATCCCAAAATCAGATTAAAAACACCCAAAACCAGGTAAAAACCACCCAAAAACAGGTTAAAAACATCTGGAATTGGGTCAGATACCCATTTTGGGGTTTATCTCCTCATAATATTCCTCCACACCGTTCCCTCACCGTTTCCCGCCTTTTTCTCCCCTCATGGCTTCCAATTTCACAAACATCCCAAAATCAGATTAAAAACACCCAAAACCACCCAAAAACGCATCAAGAAACACAGAAATTATCAAGAAATGCAAAAATACGGGGCAGAAACACCCAAATATTAATCAGAAACCCCAAAGAATAGATCTGAAACGTTTCTGGAGAAACAGGAAAATTCCAGATCAGTTTTTTTGGAGCGTCAGGGAGCGGGTATTTTTGGTTATTCCATTTGATTATTTTGGATATTTTCGGTTATTGTATTTGATTATTTTGGATATTTTTGGTTTATTATATTTGATTATTTTGGATATTTTCGGTTTATTACATTTGATTATTTTGGATATTTTCGGTTATTGATTATTTTGGATATTTTGGGTTATTATATTTGATTATTTTGGATATTTTTGCTTATTCTATTTGATTACTTTGGATATTTTTGGTTATTCTATTTGATTATTTTGGATATTTTTGGTTATTCTATTTGATTATTTTAGATATTTCTGGTTATTGTATTTAATTATTTTGGATATTTTTGGTTATTATACTTGATTATTTTGGATATATTTGATTATTTTGGATATTTTTGGTTATTATATTTGATTATTTTGGATATTTATTATTTTGGATATTTTTGGTTATTATATTTGATTATTTTGGATATTTTTGATTACATTTGATTATTTTGGATATTTTTGGATATATTTGATTATTTTGGATATTTTTGGTGTCAGGACGGGATTTTTGGGGATTTCAAGGACACATTTTGATGGATATTTTTGGTGTCAGGAAGGGATTTTTGGGGATTTTTGAGTTGATTTTGATGGATATTTTGAATCTCAATGGACGGGTGCCTCTGATGGGTCTGAAATGAATTTTGGGGTTATGGGGAT
>NW_026628912.1:0-1765 GCF_030028575.1 Malurus melanocephalus
CTATTCAAAGTTGCTGATCCAGAGAGAAAATAGGAGTAGATAAAAGGAGATTTCAAGCGACCTCCTCGTCCCTTTCACACCAACCTGAGCCCCAGAATAGCCAAGGATCAACTCGGACAAAAGCTCTTTCCTTTTCCCTTTCAGCTTCAGAAGATTCGGTGGAAGGGGTTAACAATAAAACATATAACTCTAGACCCGTTTGATAGGATCAGGCAATTTTGTGTAACTTATTAACGACACCGTTGGATATGTCTGGGCTTAACCCCTCGAAATGTATGAATAATTATATATATTTTTTTWAAGCCTTCGCGTGGTAAAATGCATAGCAGTCATTTACAGCTTTTGTGCTGGGCTGGAGAGATTTGCTGTGTTTATTCTGTTTCGTTTAAACTTAATCTAAGGCGCACCCCCGTCCTCCCCACGCAGACAGAATACGCCGTAATAAACATATCTAGCTCCTGACAGTTTCAATGGAAATGCTAAGGTTTAATACTCAGATCAACTTCTGATGAATAAATATAATTACATCTCYACTGCTGTAGCGCTGCTGAGTGTTTCCCAGCAAATATACTTGTGCAGTTTTATCTCGGATGCAGGGGAGAAAGTGACATTAAATACTAAAACATCTTGGAGCCCGTYCCTGGTCTGCAGAAAGCCCAGTTCAAATCTACTCTTGACGGACTAATCTCCGCTGTAAAAGAAATGGGATCTCTAACAGGTAACTATTAAGGAAATCATTATATACTGCCATCGATGGCATTGTCAGGACAAGCTCACGACTTACAAACTCGTTTCCAAACATCACCTTTCCATCAAAAATTTCTAGCTAAATTCAGAATCATAAAACCWCCAAATTCGACCCTAACAGAAGCCAAAAGTTTAAAATACAGTCAGAACTGTTCAGTGCAAAGCATCATGTTAGTGGCTTTTGTAGAATTTTGTTTCTCTTGGCTTCAGCGCTCAGATCATCGCAGCTTTATTTGTGCTGAATGTAAATATTTGGTCCTGGATTCACGAGTGTGCTGATAATTATTCCCAGATTTTCCTTATACAGGAAGATTTGATTTGGATCCAAAGGTCATCCATTTCTCTTCCTGGAGCTCTGCTTGGGAATTGCTATGCTCCTTTGTGTTTTTAGRGAAGTGGCCTTTGCTTTGGATACTTGTCTCCAGTCCCTACACAGAGAGTTATTTTGTTGTATGGTTTGTTGGTGGGGTTTTTTTCCTAGTTTTGCTTTTTGTTTGGTTTGGGTTTTACTTCCAGGCACAGATCTAAATTTTTTTTTTTTTTTTTATAGAGAGAAAAAGTCTGACTGTCGGGTCTTCAGGCGTTTCTGTTTGTAGGGATGGCGAGCGCCTGCTTGCTGGTTGGCACCGGATACCGGTACTTTTGAGTGCTAACAAATGACAAACCCCGGCTCGGCGCGGACCCGCTGCTGGGGAGTCTGAGGGAACGGCAGATTGCCTTCTCGAGGGCGTGGCGGGGGGAGTTGCGAGGGCCGCTGTCACACCGCTTTTTTTGCCAATCCCGTCTGAAATAATTCCAGGGAAGCAGGCGGTGTGCGCGGATGGGAAGGGCGGTCGCGCCTCTGGGTTAAGCACACGTAGAAGGCGAGGAGCAGCGAGCACACCGCGGCGGGTGGGACACAATACCCCGTGGGTTACGAGACCCGCTACCGCGAGCAGCAGCTCTACATGTCGCGGAGGTGTCGGCCGTGACCCCAAGATAATGTTTCTCGGAGCAGATGGGGGAAAGGAGTACGCTC
>NW_026628913.1:0-1793 GCF_030028575.1 Malurus melanocephalus
TGGCTGCTCCTGGTGCTATCTCTGAGGCACCTTCTTCTCTTTTGACTCAATAAAACACTTTTGCATCCAAGCCTTGGCCTCTGAGTCATCCTTCATTCTCTGGCAAGTCTTCCATATTGCATAGGAAAAAAGGTGGAGGAAGCAGAGGCTTTGACTCCCTTGAAGCTGACAGAGTCATCCATGGCTACGCAACAGCCTAAGGCCCTGATGGAGACCATGGCTCCAAAGTTTGCCTACAGTTGTGAAGGGAAATGACAACACCTCAGACAGCCCACAGCCTCACCTCTTCCTTCTCCTCCCCCTCATTACCTGCTCTGCAGTCCATGTCCTACACAGGAGCACAGGGAGATGAGATGCACTCCCTCAGCACATGCAGGACCCAGCTGCTATCCAGACATGTAGGGCAGCAGTGATTCACAAGTTTGCTATCAGCCATACTCTGGCTAAAGCTGTGCTAAATGACTTTCAGCTGAATTTCTGCCARTATCTTATGGCTTTGTTATAAATTTGTAATATTTCTCATGTATATGAATGTCTGTAATCTGTCCATCGAGTTCTCTCTGGATGGGGCMTTGGATCAAACCAGTGCCCACTGCTGCTGGGTCAACCTTTGGTCATCAGCCCATGCCCACTTTGTCACCTCATTCCTGTGTTTGCATTGTACTATGTTGTGCTTGTCTCCAGGATATAGAACARGAATGTTTGTCCCAAAAATGGGCTGCCTCCATCTCTACGACACCTTCTCCAGCCACAGCCTGGTCTCACAGCGCCTTCTTACCAAGAACCCTCAGGTGGCTCTACAACCATCCAGATATGGATTTGAGACATACACATGGGTCCCTCATTGCCTTAGGTTACATACAAGGTGTAACCAAAAAAAAATCTGTATTCTATTACCATCTCCATAAGCTGTTAAACCAGGTAGGGCAGTGCTCTTTATCTTCAGTATGACTCAGCCCTGATAACACCATCTCGGGGCAATCTCTGCTAATGGGCCACCAAGATCTCTGGGAATGACTCCTAATAGACCATCATCCGATAGGAACATGCACTACCCAGAAAGGAGGAACGCGACATCCCTACCGGCATATAAACTGAGCCTCTGGAACTCTTGGACACCGCTTCCACTGGATTCCAGAGGAGAGGAGCTCTAGAACCCCTGCTTGACCACCAGAGACAGACTCAACCTGTCCTCAGGATCACCACTTTGAGAACACCACATCCTTCCCTCCAACAAGACTGCAATCACCATTTAAACATTAAACCTTCAACACTTTGAGAAGACCATAACCATCACTCCAACAGGACTGCAGCTACAAGCCTGTTCAACAGGGTATCTGGTGGAATTCTGACTTTGTCAGGTTAAGCTGTTGCTTCTTTTTTATTGCCTTTATTTTATTTTTTTCTATTAMAGTGTAGTTTTGATTTAGAATCTCTCAAATGTATTTGTGTGGGGGTAATTCCTCAGCTGGTTTGCTTTCAAACTAGCAAACTCATCTTCTACAATTCTAGACCAGCACCCAGTGACAGAGATGGTGTCTCTGCCATRAACTGCAGGCAGGAAGAGCATGGGCGGAGCCCCACAAGGTCCATGGGTTACTGTGTGTCTGAGCTGTTGGTTTGAGCCCAGCTGTGCCTTCAGGAGTCCCTCAAGATGCTGTGAGGAAAAGCAGGATGTGACTGGAGAAGGGGCCATAGGGAGATCGGCAGCTTGCTTCTGGGACAAACATCCTTGTTGTAGTCCCTGGAGAAAGCACAGCACAAGGACAGGAGTGAGGCCACAAAGTGGTCAT
>NW_026628914.1:0-1764 GCF_030028575.1 Malurus melanocephalus
TTCTTATCTTCCATTTTTAATTACCTTCTTGTATTATTCCTTCATAGTATTTCCTTTTTACTTTCCTTTCTTTTCTCTCACACGTTTTATGTCCCCCTTTCTCGTTCTCCTCCCTTTTTGTGTATAGCAATAGCATCTGTTACAGACCAATAAACTCGTTTATAGTTCCTTTCTTCCTCTCTTCTTTCCTTTCTCCTTTCCTCCCTTCTCTGCCTTATCCTTGCTTCCAATTAAATTTCCATCCTCTGTTCACTTTTCCATTATCAAATATCTTTTACCATCTCTTCAATATTCTCCACTTGGTGTAGGGACACGTTCTTTGGTAAAAGCTCTCCTTCCGCTTCCCTTCTGCCTTCCCTCTCTTCAGAGAAATAACAAACTTTCTGCCTTCCTCCTGTCCATGCACTTACGATTTCCACTCCTTTCAGGATAAGGGGCACACTCTTCAGTCTCCAGCCCTCTCAAGGACCCAGCAATAACACAGCAAGGCAATCATATCTCAAAGAACAGTTCTACTGCATCAGAATAGGTTCCACCATTCTCTGACACACAACCTGAAGCCACAGTCATTGGGACAACCGTGCAGAGGCATGAAAGACTCCAAAGAAATCAGGGGACTTTCCTATTCAGGAACTCAAACCTATCACAGCCCCGCATGAAAATCCTCCTTAAAGACTTTTAAAAGCGCCGGGTAACCAAAAAAACTCCTGAGCACTCTTCATGTATTCCGATTATTCCTAACTCATTTTCCACCTGCAAGATGAATGTCAGGTTTACACCTGCCCTTTAAGGCAGGAATGCACTGTGACGACAACAATCTAGAGCCTCAGTTTCTACAAGCAGTAGTGCCCACAGAAAACCTCACTCTTATTATGCATTTGTCATGCAGTCAAACAAAATCCTCCAAGGTAATACCATGGCATAGTAACTTAGAACATCCCCGTGACTCCCAACACCGTCACTCCATGAGATGGATTGTGGTCCCTCCTCCATCCCTGCTGCCTGCCACTCACTCAGCTGGGTAGTGTAGGGTGAGTACAAGAGCAGACAATGGTGCTTTGTTTGTCCAATAGGGTCAATATTCTGCGGATTCAACACGATGCTGCCACAACTAAACAGGAGCTAAAGAACATCTGTCTCAGACACATCCACTTTAGGTGAGTGACTTACCTGCATGACTGGTTACTTCTTCACAAAAGAAATATCAGGGGAGGGAGACTGATTTCAAATGATATTTGCCCTTAACATTATCAGTGTTTCTGGGGAAGCTAGATTAAAAAAATTTACTCAGGTTCTGCAAAAACTGAACAGATCACGGTGCCTATTATGCATTTCTAGCCCATTAGAGGAAGAAAGCAGACCTGTAATCTACAGACAATTATCTCAGAATTAAAACTCAGCTGAGGCAGAAAAAGGCATTCCCTACAGTGATGGGAAATCATTCAACATCTGACATCTGACAGACGTCAAAATTGACCATTTTCAATTTTCAATGCAGACCATGTCTGCATTTCATCCACCATAACCAAACATTGCGAATATGACAGGAAAATAACCAACCAAACCAATCAATAAAAACACTGCGAAAATTAAAKGGTTGGACAGGTCTGATCAGAGGGGAGAGAAGGAAAACAACAGGTTCAATTCCACTTTATTGAAATGCAAGTTTGGCAACATCATGAATGTCAAGACCAATCCCTCCCCTCTCTAGCAAGACTGAGAGCAAAGGTAACCAAGGAAAGGTTCAGAGATGGCTCAGTAGCA
>NW_026628915.1:0-1759 GCF_030028575.1 Malurus melanocephalus
ATCACTTTATCTCACCCTGTTGGCTGTTCACAATCTTACTCCCTCCCCTGTCCCAGATGGAAAGGGAGTGATAGGGAGACTTAGTGGGCACCTGGCATCTGGCCAGGGTCAACCCACAACAGTAAGCAATCAAGCTTATTCTATTCTGCTGTACACAGAAGTTACTCACTAAATAATTGGAATCTGAAAAACATCCAAACACTTGCATTGATCAGGGTTCTTCTGAGTGCACACTACCCAGAAAAGGCTTGTCAGGGAATGACAATGACCTTACAATTAATTCACTCTACACATGAAAGTAATTGAGTTGGAGCTCAGGATCTTCTTCTTTGGGCATTTTTCCCTCATATCTTTTGGGCACTTTTCCAATTCCTGCCATTATCTTTATCTAAGCTCACTGCATCTGCAAATGAATAAAAAACTCTGTAGTCTGGCTATTTAATGATACTGCGTTAGTAATAAATCTCACAGCCAAACATGCAGAACTACTGAATATCAATAATTGTTTCATTGTATATTGAAAACACATTCACAGCAAGTCACTGGGAAACCACATGGAGAGGATAGTTTTGCCAAGAAGAGCCTTTTTCTTTCAATCAGCAGTGCAGACTTAACATTCCCCCTGCACCCAGATCACAGCGATGAGCCTGATTCTCCAGGACACATTCCAAGGACTCTGGAGCAGCAGCCCAGTGCCAGAGATGCAGGGACCAGAGGGGACAGCACTGGGAAAGGGCGTTTGGCTGCAGCTTCGAGGGGCCCAGGAAAGCAGAACTCCTGCAGAATGATCTGGACCGGTCTGTAAAATATTGCTCTGATTCACAGAGATTGACTGAGCAGCTAAGAAAGCATTCCTTCAGCACAGGGTGACCCGCCTGGCACACAAGCACCTCGGCAGTTTTCTCACAAGTTTCTGCACCCTTTACAGCATAAGACTTCCTGAATTTCCCACCAAAGCCCTGCCCACTCTGTCCACCATCCACATGGACTGTCCATTGTCAGAAACCACAGCTCCTTTTGGGAGTCAGTTCTGTGATAGCAGTTCTTGATACCAGGCACCACAAGAGCTGCTCACTCACTGCCCGCTGCAGCTGACAGAGGAGAGGAAATTCAAAAAAGGGTTCCTGGGTTGATATAAGGACCAGGAGAGATCACTCATCAAAGACCATCAAGGGCAGAACAGGCTTGACTTAGAAATAGAAAGTGAATTTATTCCTAACAAAATCAGTGCAGGATAACAAGAAATAAAATAAGCCCTTAAAAAAAAAAAAACCTCAGATTCCCCCCCACCCCTCCCTCCTCCCCAGCTCTGCCTCCTCCCCCAGTGGCAGAGGGAGACAGGGAATGGGGGTTATGGTCAGTTCATCAGCCGTGGCTTCTCCCACTGCTCAGGGACAGGAGTCATTCCCCTGCTGCACCGTGGGGTCCCTCCCATGGGAGAGTTCTCCAGGAACTTCTCCACTGTGAGTCCATCTCACGAGCAGCAGCTCTCTGTGAACTGCTGTAACGTGAGTCCATCCCACAGGCAACAGTACTCCCAAAACTGCTGCAGCGTGGGTCACTCTTCCAAGGGGTCAGTCCTTCAAGGACAGGCTGCTCCAGCCTGGGAGCAGGGCCCCTCTCTCCAGGGGTGTCCACCAGGGTCACAGCCTCCTCCCAGGCATCCCCCTGCTCTGGCGTGGGCTCCTGCATGGGCTGCAGATGGATCTGTGCATCCCCCGTGCTCCTCCATGGGCTGCAGATGGATCTGTGCATCCCC
>NW_026628916.1:0-1777 GCF_030028575.1 Malurus melanocephalus
GGAGGAGGAAGATGAAGGGGAGCAGGAGGAAGGGTGACCCCGTTCCTGAGGCTGAAGATAAGGAGGAAGAGGAGGGTTTTGGGGTCAGCAGGAGGCGGATGAGGAGGAGGAGGCTGAGGAGGAAGGCTCAGGAAGTAGAAGGAGGATGAGGAGGAGGTGACGGAAGAGGGGGAGGAAGGCCAGCTGTGTCCCTGTCATGGTGAGAGGAGGCTGAGGGAGCCTGAGGCTGAAGGAGGAGGATGAGGATGATGATGAGGATGATGAGGATGAGGATGGTGATGAGGATGATGATGATGATCAGAATGATGAGGATGATGATGATGAGGATAATGATGAGGATGAGGATGATGATGATGAGAGGATGATGAGGATGGAGTTTGAGGATGGAGGTTGAGGACGATGAGGAAGGTGAGGATGATGATGGTGGTGATCATAAGGGCAAGGATGGAGGTTGATGATGATGAGGAAGATGAAGAAGGTGAGGGCGAGGTTGATGATGATGAGGAAGGTGAGGATGAGGATGATGATGATGATGATGATGAGGAAGGTGAGGACGAGGAGGGCTCACTGTGGGGCCGCAGGTGAGGAAGGCGCAGTTGATGGCGATGGGGAGGATGAGGATGGAGGTTAAGGATGATGATGATGATGGTGAGGATGATGATGATGAGGAAGGCGATGATAAACGTGGTGATAATGAAGATGATGAGGATGAAGAAGGTGAGGATGAGGAGGGCTCACCGTGGTGCCCGCAGGTGAGGAAGGGCGCGCAGTTGATGGTGATGAGGAGGGTGAGGATGATGATTAAGGTGAGGATGATGAGGATGATGATGATGAGGAAGGTGAGGATGGTGGATAAGGATGATGATGATTAAGGTGATGAGGATGATGAGGATGGAGTTTGAGGATGATGAAGATGATGGCGAAGATGATGATGAGGATGAGGAGGGCTCACCGTGGTGCCCCCGCGTGAGGAAGGGCACGCGGTTGATGGTGTTGGGGAGGATGAGGAGGATGAGGATGGTGAGGAAGGAATTTGAGGATGATGATGAGGAAGGTGATGAGAAGGGTGAGGATGATGAAGGTGATGATGATGATGGTGAGGATGAGGAAGGCAGGGATGAGGAGGGCTCACCGTGGTGCCCCCGCGTCAGGAAGGGCGCACGGTTGATGGCGATGGGGAGGATGAGGATGGAGGTTAAGGATGATGATGAGGAAGGTGATGATAAAAGTGATGATGAGGATGATGAAGGTGATGATGATGATGGTGAGGATGAGGAGGGCTCACCGTGGTGCCCCCGCGTCAGGAAGGGCGCGCGGTTGATGGCGATGGGGAGGATGAAGATGATGAGGATGGAGGATAAGGATGATGATGATGATAATGATGATGAGGAAGGTGAGGAGGATGATGATGATGATGAAGGTGATGATGAGGAGGGCGAGGATGAGGAGGGCTCACCGTGGTGCCCCCGCGTCAGGAAGGGCGCGCGGTTGATGGCAATGAGGAGGATGAGGATGATGAGGATGGAGGATAAGGATGATGATGATGGTGAGGATGATGATGATGATGATGATGAGGATGATGATGGTGATGATGATGATGATGAGGAAGGCGAGGATGAGGAGGGCTCACCGTGGTGCCCCCGCGTCAGGAAGGGCGCGCGGTTGATGGCGATGGGCGCCGTGCCGTGCCGCCCGTGGAAGTGGTGCACGTGGTGGGTGGTCGAGAGGCTGGAGGAGACGCGGGCGGGGCGGGCGGGGGGCACCAGCACCCCCAGCA
>NW_026628917.1:0-1813 GCF_030028575.1 Malurus melanocephalus
TAAAGAACATTCCTGGTTACTCCACAATCAATTGCAAACCGGGAAACGATGGCTCCAGAGGGTGGCAGTGATGGGGGAGGGAAACAACATCGTCTGGGAGCAACCCTCAGCCTCATCCTTTCCTTCTCCTCCCCTGCATTACCCCTTCCAGGGTCCATGAGCTGTACATGTAGCCAAAGGCAGATGATTTAGGAACCTCACAGAGGACTGAGGGATGGTGGGTCCCACCCTCAGGTGCAGAAAACACACTTGGTTCATAAATGCTCACAGTCAAAAGGAATGGCAGAGGTCAGGGGTTCTGTGAACGATCAGAAAGTGTTATTAGCAAATTACACACTCAATGTGGAATTTGCTATGTTGTAGAAGTCCCAGACCTCCTGTATGAGCACATGTTAGTGGGTGTTGGATTAAGGGGCTTGGTGAATGGGATGAGAGAAGTTAAATGAGAAAAGATGGATGAATGAGGGAAAGAGAGAAAGAAAACAGGAAAGAGAAGGAAAAGGATGGCAAAGTGACAACCAGGGAAAAAAAGAAGTCCTGGTACCAGCATAAAACCGGTTGATGGAATGTCAGTCCTAGTTTCAGTATCCACCCTGCTGTGACAGTCCAGTCCATTGGATGTCTAAGGTCTTGAGGACAATGCCCAGACTGAGGAGGTATGTTTCTATGGATAGGTTTCTCTGTCCCAAAGACAGGTGTCAATTTAAATGAGTTCTCATGCAGTCTGTTTTTTCAGACCATTTTGGAAATGAGTCGGAGGCTTCGGGCGTCTTTGATGGCCTTGATCCACCCCTACAGTCCATGACCACTTTGTGGCCTCACTCCTGTCCTTGTGCTGTGCTTTCTCCAGGGACTACAACAAGGATGTTTGTCCCAGAACCAAGCTGCCGATCTCTCTATGGCCCCTTCTCCAGCCACAGCCTGCTTTTCCTCACAGCGTCTTGAGGGACTCGTGAACGCAATGCTGGGCTCAAAACAACAGCTCAGACACACAGCACCCCATGGACCTTGTGGGGCTCCCCCCATGCTCTTCCTGCCTGCAATTCATGGCAGAGACACCATCTCTGTCACTGGGTGCTGGTCTAGAATTGTAGAAGATGAGTTTGCTAGTTTGAAAGCAAACCAGCTGAGGAATTACCCCCACACAAATACATTGTGAGAGATTCTAAATCAAAACAACACTTTAATAGAAAAAAAATAAAATAAAGGCAATAATACAGAAGCAACAGCTTAACCTGACAAAGTCAGAATTCCACCAGATGCCCGGTTGAACAGGCTTGTAGCTGCAGTCCCGTTGGAGTGATGGTTATGGTCTTCTCAAAGTGCTGAAGGTTTAATATTTAAATGGTGATTGCAGTCCTGTTGGAAGGATGGATGTGGTGTTCTCAAAGTGGTGATCCTGAGGACAGGTTGAGTCTGTCTCTGGTGGTCAAGCAGGAGTTCTAGAGCTCCTCTCCTCTGGAATCCAGTGGAAGTGGTGTCCCAGTGTCCCAGACCCTCAGTTTATATGCCGGTCGGGATGTCGCTATCCTCCTTTCTGGGTAGGGCATGTCCCTATCGGATGATGGAATATTAGGAGCCATTCCCAGAGATCTTGGTGGCCCTGTAGCAGAGACTGTCCCCAGATGGTGTTATCAGGGCTGAGTCATACTGAAGATAAAAAGCACTGCCCTACCAGGTTTAACAGCTCATGGAGATGATAATAGAATACAGATTTCTTTTGGTTACACCTTGTATGTAACCTAAGGCAATGAGGGACCCATGTGTATGTCTCAAATCCATATCTGGATGGTTGTAGAGCCACCTGAGGGTT
>NW_026628918.1:0-1813 GCF_030028575.1 Malurus melanocephalus
GAGGTGTCCTTTCCATGGCAGGGGTGGGACTGGATGGGATTTAAGGTCCCTTCCAGCCCAACCCATTCCATGATTCCCTGACCAGGCTCACTCTGTGTGGGAAGGAGATGCTGGGTGGGGATGTGGAGCAGGAACCTGCTCAGATGGGACCTGTCCCTCACAGATGCCATCAACAGCCTGACCCTGCTCCCCTTTTCTCCACGTGGAAAGGGAAGTGCTGGAGCAGGAGAGCAGAAGGCTCCAATTAAAGCAGATAAAAGGGAACAGTTTCCTGTGTACAGCAAAAACGTTGCTGGAGGGACTTGGGGCCACGAGGAACGCCTGAGGTTGTGGATTTAGCAGGGATCAGAGGAGGGTGAGATCTGGAAGTGGGTCAGATGAGGTCCCTGGAGCCACCCTGGGATGGGATCACATGTTAGGTTGAGGCAGGACAAAATCCTGCATTCCTTAACCCATGAACCTTCCCCTTGTGYTCCCAGGGACCTGCGAGGAAAGGGATCCCTCTGGGGAATGTGGTGGGATTTTGGAGTGTGGGGATGGGTCAGAAACAGCCCAGGAGATGCAGCTGAGAGTGGAGAYCTGKCAGGAAGCAGCAAACCTGGATTGTCCCCCGGGAGACAGGACCTGCCACCTCTTCCCCGGATCCTGAAGGTGCCTTGTCCTTGCTGCGGGATCCTGGGAGATTTCTGGAAAAATCTGGCTGAGATGTGGACAGCAGAGAGCAGGAACCTTCTCCTGGCTGTGGGAAGCACAGGGAACAGAGAGCAGGAGCTGCTGCTTTCCAAGGCTGTGCCAAGCAGGTTGGGCAAAGCCCGGGTGGAGCAGGGACACTCGGCCCTTTGGGGCAGGAATTGGCAGCACTGGGTACAAACCCCACAAATGGGGAATCCCAGGAACCCAAGAGGGATGGGGACAGCCCTGGGTACAAACCCCACAAATRGGAACCCCAGGAACCCCACAGGGATGGGGAAAGCCCTGGCATGGGGGTCAGGCTGCAGTTTGTACCTTGGCTGCTGGAATCRGTGCCTGTTTGTCCTGAAATCCCTGGGAGGAGCTCTGACCCGTCCTCCTGGGAATCTGGCACCCTGGAAAATCAGTCCCAGATATTTTCCCTCTCAGATGCCCAACCCCAGAACCCCTCAGAGACCCCTCCAGCCACGGCAGACCCAAAGGGCACCGTGAACCCCACTCCAGGGTAAAACCTGCTCAGAATGAGCCCCGGCAGCAGCAAATCCACAGCAAATCCTTTCCAAACACAGASAGAACATTATTTGAGAGCCCCGAAGCCCGAAAGGGGCAACAATGGCTGGCAGGAGCCGTGACCCCGGTGCTGGAAGTGTCAGTCTGGCTGCTGGAATTGCTGCATTTCCAAAGGTCTCCGGGTGGGGCAGGACCCACAGCGTTCCCGGGAGTGGGGAGGTGGCAATGGGGAAATTCAGATCATTTGGCATGGCGAGCTCTGGGCAGGGAGAAAGGGGCTCTCTCTAATCCGGGACCAGGGGCTTTGTGAACATCGAATTCTCACACCAAGCAGCAACCAAAAGGCAGCAAAAAAACCCCTCTTGATGTCCTTAAACTGCAGCTGAAGAGAGGGAAARTCTCAGCACTGGGCGAGCTGGGGAGTGCTGGGGTCAGGCAGCTGGAAAGGGGAATGAGGGGGCAAAGTGGGGAGCAACTGGGATAAAAATCATCTCCAAATAAACTTTCTAGGCAGGGTTAGATGGGATATTGGGAAGGGAATTGTTCCCTGGGAGGGTGGGGAGGCCCTGGCACAGGGTGCCCAGAGAAGCTGTGGCTGCCCCTGGATCCCTGG
>NW_026628919.1:0-1708 GCF_030028575.1 Malurus melanocephalus
TGGTGTTGGGTCATTCACACCTCACAGCAGTCACAGCTCACAACAGTCACTCTGCACAGATCCTAACTCTGCTCTGGGTTCATCCTGACCATCACAGCCTGAAGAAGCACTGGGTCTGTTGGTGTTGGATGGTGTTGGGTCATTCACACCTCCCAGCAGTCACACTGCACAGCTCCATGGGCTGTTCTGGGTTCTGGCTGATCCTGACCATCACAGCCTGAGAAGGGGCTGGTTCAGTTGGTGTTGGATGGTGTTGGATGGTGTTGGATCATTCACACCTCACACTGCACAGTTCCACACACTGCTCTGGGCTCCATCCTCACCATCACAGCCTGAGGAAGAGCTGGATCTGTTGGTGTTGGGTCATTCACACCTCACTCTGCACAGTTCCATACTCTGCTCTGGGCTCCATCCTCACCATCACAGCCTGAGGAATGGCTGGTTCAGTTGGTGTTGGATGGTGTTGGGTCATTCACACCTCACAGCTCCATACTCTGCTCTGGGCTCCATCCTGACCATCACACCCTGATGAGAGCTGGTTCAGTTGGTGTTGGGTCATTCACACCTCACAGCATTTACACCTCACAGCAGTCACACCTCACAACAGTCACACTGCACAACTCCATACACTGCTCTGAGCTCCATCCTGACCATCACAGCCTGATGAGAGCTGGTTCAGTTGGTGTTGGATGGTGTTGGATCAGTCACACCTCACTCTGCACAGTTCCATACACTGCTCTGGCTCCATCCTCACCATCACACCCTGAGGAGGAGCTGGTTCAGTTGGTGTTGGATGGTGTTGGATCATTCACACCTCACAGCAGTCACTCTGCACAACAGTCACACTGCATGACTCCATGTGGTACTCTGGGTTCCATCCTGACCATCACAGCCTGAGGAGAGCTGGTTCAGTTGGTGTTGGGTCATTCACACCTCACACTGCACAGCTCCATACACTGCTCTGAGTTCCATCCTGACCATCACAACCTGAGGAGGGGCTGGTTCAGTTGGTGTTGGATGGAGTTGGGTCATTCACACCTCACAGCAGTCACTCTGCACAGATGCATACACTGCTCTGGGTTCCATCCTGACCATCACAGCCTGAGGAAGCGCTGGTTCTGTGGGTGTTGGATGGTGTTGGGTCATTCACACCTCACAGCAGTCACACCTCACAGCAGTCACACTGCACAGTTCCATACACTGCTCTGGGCTCCATCCTGACCATCAAAACCTGAGGAAGAGCTGGATCTGTTGGTGTTGGGTTATTCACACCTCACATCAGTCACACAGCAGTTCCATACACTGCTCTGTGTTCCATCCTGACCATCACACCCTGATGAGAGCTGGTTCTGTTGGTGTTGGATGGTGTTGGCTCAGTCACACCTCACACTGCACAGTTCCATACACTGCTCTGGGTCCCCTCCTGACCATCACCCCGTTTTCTCAGGACAAGAGGCTGAGTGGCGCCTCGAATCGCAGCGAGGACTCGCACGTCTCTGCCAGCACGGCCTCTGGGGACTGCAGGCCCGAGGAGAGGGACAGGGACAGGGAGCGGGGCTGGCCCAACGGAAAACTGCCCGAAACGAGGGACCCGGAGAGGGACACCAAGCCCAGAGCAGCAGAGGAGCGCAGGGAAACGGCTGAGCAGGAGGAGGAGGAGCTGGAACCGGAGTACAATGAGGTACGAGCTGGAAACTGCAGCAGGGCC
>NW_026628920.1:0-1782 GCF_030028575.1 Malurus melanocephalus
GTTGCCATGGGAACGCGGCTCCGTTTAAAACCGTCCCCGCCCCCCGAGGTGGCCACGGGGAGGGGTTTGGTGGCCACGGAGCCACCTCGGGGTTGGTGACAGAACGGCCGCGAGGCGAAACCCCCCAAAAAAACCCAAAACGCCTCAAAAACGGCCCCGAAATGGCAAAAATCGCCACAAAGACCGCTTCCAAATCCCAAAACCACCCAAAAATCTTTAAAGAAGCCCCAAAATCCCCAAAACCGCCCCCGGAATCCCAAAAGTCACCTCAAAAGTGCACTGAAATCCCAAAAACCACCCCGAAATCCCAGAAATTGCAAAAATCGCCACAAAAACTGCACTGAAATCCCAAAAAACACCCCAAAATCTCAAAATCTGCCCCAAAATGCCACAACCCGCTTCAAAATCCTAAAAGCCACCTCAAAAGTGTGCTGAAATCCCCAAAACCGCTCCAAAACCCCCCAAAACCACCCCGAAATCCCAAAAAACCGGCCCAAAATCCCCAAAAGCGCCCGAAAAACCCAAAATCACACCCCGAAACCCCAAAAAAATGCCTCAAAATCTGCCCTGAAATAAAAAAAAACACTCCGAAATCCCCAAAACCGCCATAAAATCTTCCCCGATATCTCAAAATCTGCCCCAAAATACAACTCACTCCAAAATCCAAAAATTCGCCTTAAAAACTCCCCGAAATCCCCAAAAACTTCCCTGAAATTCCAAAACCGCCTCAAAAAGGGTCCCAAAATCCAGAAAAAGCACTCCAAAATCCCCAAAAATTGTCCCAAAAACCGCCCCGAAATCTCAAAAACTGCCTCAAAAACTTCCCCAAATCTGCCCCGAAATCCCAAAATCCATAAGAAAACCACCCCAAAACCCCCAAAATCCCCCCGAAATCCCAAAAAATACCCCAATTCCCGCCGGGATTTTCCGTCTCGCGAGCAGTGCCAAAACCCCCCCGGGGCTCTGTCGCGACAGCGGCGACATTCCCGACAGCCGGAGAGGCGCTTTTGTCCCCAAATCTGTGACTTTTGTCCCCAATTCCGCGATTTTTTCCCCAAATTCGTGATTTTTTCCCCCAAATTCTCGCTTTTTGTCCCCAAATTCCCGACTTTTGTCCCCAAATCCGCAATTTTTCCCCCCAAATTCCCCGACTTTTGTCCCCAAATTCGCGCTTTTTGTCCCCAAATCCCCGACTTTTGTCCCCAAATCCGCGTTTTTTTTCACTAAATACTCGACTTTTGTCCCCAACTTCCCGCTTTTTGTCCCAAATCCCTGACTTTTGCCCCAAAAATCGAGACTTTTTTCCCCAAATCCGCAACTTTTATCCCCAAATCCTCGACTTTTGTCCCCAAATCCGCGACTTTTGTCTCCAAATTCCCGCTTTTTGTCCCCAAATCTGCAATTTTTGTTACCAAACCCGCGACTTTTGTCCCCAAATCTGTGATTTTTGTCCCCAAATCCCCGACTTTTCCCCCAAATTCCCAACTTTTAGCCCCAACTTCCCGCTTTTTGTCCCCAAATCCCCGACTTTTGTCCCCAAATCCGCGATTTTTTCCCCCAAATCCGCGGCTTTTGTCCCCAAATTCCCGCTTTTTGTCCCCAAATCTGCAATTTTTGTTACCAAAACCGCTACTTTTGTCCCCAAATCCGCGATTTTTGTTCCCAAATTCCCGCCGATCCCTCCCGACCCCGGAAACGATCGATTTTGCCCCAAAATCGGGTCCCGAGGGAGGCGGAAATATCGCGATAGAGGCAGAAATATCGCGATAAACACGGAGATGT
>NW_026628921.1:0-1750 GCF_030028575.1 Malurus melanocephalus
TGGAAGGGCTGAAAGGTGGGGGAGGGGCCCTTCTCGGGGTCCTGGGGGGAAATTGGGGGGTGAGGAGGGGGCTCGGGACCCCCAAAAATCCCCAAAACCCCCCAAAAACCCACCCAGGATCCCCCAAAAATCCCCCAAATCCCCCCAAGACCCCCAAAAAACCCCCCAAAATCCCCCCAGGAGCCCCCAGACCCCCCCCAGGGGATCTCTCCCCATTTTCGGGGGTCTTTCTCCCCATTTTCTCCCAATTTTTTGGGGGTCTCTCCCCCCAATTTGGGGGTCTCTCGGGGGTCTCACTTTCAGTTTCCCCTCGAGGGTGCGGGACCGTTTGAACCCCGAGTTTTTGGGGGTCTCTCTCCCCATTTTCGGGGGTCTCTCAGGGCTCTCCTGGGGGTCTCTCTCCCCATTTTTGGGCGTCCCTCTCCCCATTTTCGGGGGTCTCTCCCCATTTCGGGGGTCTCACCTTCAGTTTCCCCTCGAGGGTCTGTGACCATTTGAACCCTGAGTTTTTGGGGGTCCCTGTCCCCATTTTTGGGGGTCTCTCCCCATTTTTGGGGGTCTCTCAGGGCTCTCCCGGGGGTCTCTCTCCCCATTTTTGGGGGTCTCACCTTCAATTTCCCCTCGAGGGTCTGTGACCATTTGAACCCCGAGTTTTTGGGGGTCCCTCACCCCATTTTCAGGGGTCTCTCCCCATTTTTTTGGGGTCTCACCTTCAGTTTCCCCTCGAGGGTGCGGGACCATTTGAACCCCGAGTTTTCGGGGGTCTCTCAGGGCTCTCCCGGGGGTCTCTCTCCCCATTTTCAGGGGTCTCTCCCCATTTTTGGGGGTCTCTCCCCCATTTTCGGGGGTCTCACCTTCAGTTTCCCCTCCAGGGTCCGTGACCGTTTGAACCCCGAGTTTTTGGGGGTCTCTGTCCCCATTTTTGGGGGTCTCTCTCCCCCATTTTGGGGGTCTCTCTCCCCAATTTGGGGGTCTCACCTTCAGTTTCCCCTCGAGGGTGCGGGACCGTTTGAACCCTGAGTTTTTGGGGGTCTCTGTCCCCATTTTTGGGGGTCCCTGTCCCCATTTTCGGGGGTCTCTCTCCCCATTTTTGGGGGTCTCTCTCCCCATTTCGGGGGTCCCTCTCCCCAATTTGGGGGTCCCTGTCCCCATTTTCTCCCCATTTTTGGGGGTCTCTCGGGGGTCTCACCTTCAGTTTCTCCTCAAGGGTCGGTGACCATTTGAACCCCGAGTTTTTGGGGGTCTCTCAGGGGTCTCTCTCCCCATTTTTGGGGGTCTCTCCCCCAATTTGGGGGGTCTCACCTTCAGTTTCCCCTCCAGGATCCGGGACCGTTTGAACCCCGAGTTTTTGGGGGTCTCTCCCCATTTTTGGGGGTCTCTCAGGGCTCTCCCGGGGGTCTCTCTCCCCACTTTTGGGGGTCCCTCTCCCCATTTTGGGGGTCTCTCTCCCCATTTTTTGGGGGTCTCTCCCCCATTCCCGGGGGTCTCACCTTCAGTTTCCCCTCGAGGGTGTGGGACCGTTTGAACCCCAATTTCTCCCCATTTTCGGGGGTCTCTCCCCATTTCGGGGGTCCCTCTCCCCAATTTGGGGGTCCCTGTCCCCATTTTCTCCCCATTTTTGGGGGTCTCTCGGGGGTCTCTCTCCCCATTTTTCGGGGGTCTCACCTTCAGTTTCCCCTCGAGGGTCTGGGACCGTTTGAACCCCGAGTTTTAGGGGGTCTCTCCCCATTTTTGGGGGTCTGTCGGGGGT
>NW_026628922.1:0-1710 GCF_030028575.1 Malurus melanocephalus
GGAGAATTCTCTGCTTGGAAACTCCCAAAAAGTCCCTTTTTTTCCCCAAAAATCCTCCTTTTCTGAGGAGGAGCCCTCACTGAGCGCACAAAACCGGATTTTCCAGGGCAAATTCCTCCCCAAAAATCCACAGCAAAGGTTGGGCACAACATCAGAGAAATTTTGGGGTGACCCCCCCCTAAACTCGGCTGTGGAGATGTTGAAGAACCTCAGGCACAAAATAAATATTAAAAAAAAAAWAAATTCAAAACTCTCTTTCTCTGGAGAGACTCAGGAGTTTTATTCCAAGCCCCAGCTGGAAAAACCAGTAAAACCAGTTTGAGTTCACTGCCGCAGGAATGGCTTTGTTTCCACACAAAAGGGAATTTTTTTTTTTTAATTTTTTTCTCGATTTTCCCTCCTCATTTTGGGTTTTTTTTCAGCTGAGTGGAGCTGCGGGATAACCCAAATTGTGGCTCCCAAGGATGATTTTTATTCTTCCTGAATTCCCAATTCCCTCTCCAGCCTTTCTGACAAAACCAAATTGCTCAGGTTGGTTGTTTAAAGGAAAAAAATTATGGAAAATCTCAAAGTTGGGGGAGAAAATCCTGCTCGGTTCTGTCGCTTTTCCTTCGGGAGGGATCCCACAGTTCCATAAAATCCGAGCTCAAATCCCAATCCTGCTCTCCGGTGGGAATTCAGAATTTTGGATCTGGCAGGAGGGGCCCAGATATTTATTTTTTATTCCTGGGCTGATAATTAATCCTGGAAGTTATTTTGGAACTTAAAAAGAAATCAACCCAAAACTTCTCCTAAAATGGGTTTGGCACAACCCAAACTGAGCCAGGAAAATTCTTCAGGATCCACAGCCCAGATGGGAGCACAGCCCTGAACTCATTCATCCCAAAAAATTCTCTGTGGGGTCACCAAAAACCCCATTTCAGAACAGTCACCCGAGGGTTGATTTCTTCAAATTTGCCCCAAACTTCCCCTAAAATGGGATTGGGACACCCCAAAAGGGGCCAGAAAAGCTCTTCATGATCCCCATCCCAGCCCTGGCTCACCCATCCCAAAAAAACTCTGTGGGGTCACCAAAAACCCCATTCCAGAGTAAACAGGCAAAGGGTTGATTTCTTCAAATCCGCTCAAAACTTCCCCTAAAATGGGATTGGGACACCCCAAACTGACCCCGCAAAGTTCAAGATCCCCATTCTAGCCTCGGCTCATCCATACCAAAAAAACATTTCCGGGGTCACCAAAAACCCCATTCCAGAGCAAACAGGTAAAGGATTGATTTCTTCAAATCTGCCCCAAACTTTTCCTAAAACGGGTTTGGGACACCCCAAACTGACCCCGCAAAATTCCTCAGGATCCCCATCTCAACCCTGGTTCACCCATCCCAAAAAAACTCTGTGGGGTCACCAAAAATTCCATTTCAGAACAGTCACCCGAGGGTTGATTTCTTCAAATTTGCCCCAAACTTCCCCTAAAATGGGATTGGGACACCCCAAACTGACCCCGCAAAGCTCCCCAAGATCCCCATTCCAGCCCTGGCTCATCCACACCAAAAAAAAACATTTCCGGGGTCACAAAAAATTCCATTCCAGAGCAAACAGGTAAAGGATTGATTTCTTCAAATCTGCCCCAAATTTCCCCTAAAATGAGTTTGGGTTGCCCCAAACTGACCCTGCAAAGTTCCCCAGTTTTGTTTTTTCCCAGTTTTGTTCCCCA
>NW_026628923.1:0-1710 GCF_030028575.1 Malurus melanocephalus
GGGTGACCAAATTCAGTTTGGGGTGGATTCACTTGTTTTTGGGGTGGATTCGGCTGTTTTGGGGAGAATTTGTCCAGTTTGGGGTGACCAGATCCAATCTGGGGTGGATTTGCCTGGTTTGGGGTTGATTTGGCCATTTTGGGCGGGATGTGGTGGGTTTGGGGTTGAATTTGGCCATTTTTGAGTGATCAAATCCAGTATGGGGTGGATTTGGCCAGTTTGGGGTGTCCRTGTCCAGTTTTGGGGTGAATTCTCCCACTTTGGGGTGAATTTGCCCAGTTTGGGGTGACTGYGCCTAGTTTTTGGGATTTCAGTGCCCAATTTTTGKGTTCCTTCTCCCAKTTTTGGGGTGAAYTMCCCCATTTCTGGGGTGTCGCTGCCYGTTTTGGGGTCCCCCGTGTTCGCCCCCTGCCCTCACCCAGCGCGGGCGCCGCGSGGCTATGACGTCACAGCGGGCGTGGCGCTGACGTCACACCGTGGGCGTAACCGTGACGTCACCGCACGCAGAGGGCGCCCCCTGCCGGGCCACCCGCCCAACGCAGGGGGGTCCCTGCGCCCCCCAGGGTGACAGCGACAGGGGAGGGTGGCACTGTCCCCTTGCCCCGAGGGTGGCTTTGGGGTGGCCCTGTGGGAATTGAGGCACTCCCCCATTCCCGGCTCATCCCATATCCCATATCCTGATCCCATATCCCGATCCTATGGGATTTACCCAGCCCTCCCCGGTGACCCCAAATCCAGCCCCCATCCCATATCCCATCCCATCCCATACCCCGATCCTAAGGGATTAACCCAGCCTCCCTGGTGACCCCAAATACAGCCCCCATCCATCCCATATCCTGATCCCATGGGATTTACCCGGCCGACCCTGGTGACCCCAAATCCATCCCATCCCATATCCCATATCCTGATCCCATGGGATGAACCTGGCCCCCCTGGTGACCCCAAATCCATCCCCCATCCCGTCCCATCCCGTCCCATCCCATCCCATCCCATCCCATCCCAATCCCATCCCATGGGATTTATCCGGCCCCACCCATGACCCCAATCCAGCCCCCTCCCTACAGTGATTGGGGTTCCAGGGGTCCCCATTCGGGCCCATTTGGGGCGTGAATCCCAAAGGGGCCAAACCTGCAGGATCCCACCTGGAATGGGAATGGGGACAGAGGGCAGTGCTGGGGGATCGGGGTGGAATGGATGGACAGGGATGGACACTGGGGTGGACATTGGGATGGATGGATGGATGAATGGATGGATGGACGGATGGACAGTGGGATGGACACTGGGAATGGATGGATGGATGGATGGATGGACACTGGGATGGACATTGGGATGGATGGATGAATGGATGGATGGACAGATGGACAGTGGGATGGACACTGGGAATGGATACTGGGATGGATGGAGCTGCTGTGGGATGGACGAGATCATGGACAGATGGACACTGGGATGGACAGGGGCATGGACACCCAAGATGGACACTGGAACAGGTGGGAATGTGCCCAGATGGACATGAAGGATGGGCGGACACAGGGATGGACACAGGGATGGACAGAGGGATATTGGGACGGACTGGGATGGGGACAAACGGAACCACTGGGACCTGTTTGGGGTCACCCCGGGGTGTCCCTGTGGCCTGTTTGGGGTCATGCCTCAGGGTCCCTGGGCCTGTTCAGGATCGCTCTTGGGTGTCTCAGGGGAGACGCCGGGGTC
>NW_026628924.1:0-1750 GCF_030028575.1 Malurus melanocephalus
GATGAACTGGTCCCACTCTGAGCCCATCCTCAGCGCGTCTCCTGATCACAAATCACAAATCACAAATCATAAAACATAAATCACAAATCATAAATCATAAATCATAAATCACAAATCATAAATCACAAATCATAAAACATAAATCACAAATCACAAATCATAAATCATAAATCATAAATCATAAATCACAAACCATAAATCATAAATCATAGGTCATAAATCACAGATCATAGATCATAAATCATAAATCACAAATCATAAATCATAAATCACAAATCATAAATCATAAATCACAAACCACAAATCACAAATCATAAATCACAAATCGTAAATCACAAATCACAAATCACAAATCCTAAATCCTCTCCGTTGTGGGTGAATCGAGCCCTGCCAGGCTCGGTGCCTGTGCCGGGTGAAGCTGCGGTGCTTGGGCTGAGCTCACACCGGGTCTGTGCCCCCGATTGCTGATCCTGCTGCTCCTTCAGCTCCCTGCGGGGAGAGCAGCGCTGCCTGTGCCAGGAGCCAGCCTGAACCTGAGAAACACCCCGAGATGAGAAATGGCCAGAGATGAGAAATACCCAAAACTGAGAAACACCCAAAACTGAGAAATACCCAGAGACGAGAAACACCCAGAGATGAGAAATACCCAAAACTGAGAAATGCCCAAAACTGAGAAATACCCAGAGCTGAGAAATACCCAGAGATGAGAAATACCCAGAGATGAGAAACACCCAGAGCTGAGAAACACCCAGAGATGACAAATGCCCAGAGCAGAGCAATGTCCAGAGCTGAGAAATGTCCAGAGATGAGAAACACCCAGAGATGAGAAACACCCAGAGATGAGAAACAGCCAGAGCTGAGAAATGTCCAGAGATGAGAAATACCCAGAGCTGAGAAATACCCAGAGATGAGAAACACCCAGAGCTGAGAAATGTCCAGAGATGAGAAATACCCAAAACTGCGAAATACCCAGAGATGAGAAACACCCAAAACTGAGAAACAGCCAGAGCTGAGAAATACCCAGAGGGGATAAACCCCCAGAGCTGAGAAATACCCAAAACTGAGAAATGCCCAGAGCTGAGAAATACCCAGAGCTGAGAAATGTCCAGAGCTGAGAAATGTCCAGAGATGAGAAACACCCAGAGATGAGAAACACCCAGAGATGAGAAACACCCAGAGATGAGAAATACCCAGAGATGAGAAATACCCAGAGCTGAGAAACACCCAGAGATGAGAAATGTCCAGAGCAGAGAAATACCCAGAGCTGGGAAATGCCCAGAGATGAGAAATGCCCAGAGATGAGAAATGCCCAGAGATGAGAAATGTCCAGAGATGAGAAATACCCAGAGCAGAGAAACCCCCAGAACTGAGAAACACCCAGAGCTGAGAAATGCCCAGAGCAGAGCAGGGCACAGCAAAATCCACCCTCAGAACAGAGCAGGGCACAGCAAAAGCCTTCCCCAGAGCCCCTCTCGGGTCCAGAGTCCATCCCAGGCTGGGACATCTCTGAAAGGACACGGCCAAAGGGTGTCCTGGGAGCACCGGGGTCAAACGGGATCGAACGGTCCAGAACTCAAACCCCAAACACGGCATTGTCCCTGGGAAAGGGATGCAGGGACAGGACACAGGGAATGGGGTCACACTGGAAAATGGGAGATTGGGGTGGGATTTTGGGAATTGGGAATTGTTCCCTGGGATGGAGGGACAGGACACAGGGAATGGGGTCACACTGGGAAATGGGGGATTGGGG
>NW_026628925.1:0-1808 GCF_030028575.1 Malurus melanocephalus
AGGAGCTGGAAAACATCCCCTGGATTGCACAAAGTTTGAAGAAGTTGAACTGAAAACAGGATAATCTCTTCAGGTATCAAATAAACACCCACAGCAAGAGTTTTCCTCCGATTCTTGAACACAAATCTCTACTAAATTCAACGCATAAAGGAATTCCTCAACCATGGCAGATACAACATCCCATTAGGATTAATGTGGGGAAAAAATTAATAGAGACTTGAGCAGATTTTTTTTTGTCCTGCAAGCTGTTTAAATTACTTGTTATAAATATGAAGGTTTTTTTTTTTTTGTAAAAAAAAAAGGAGAAATAAAGATTTCTAATTTATTTCCATGTCAGGCCTTGACCCCACCAACAATTAGGCATACGGATGTGTGATTAGTCAAAATTGCTGCCATACATTTTGAGTATGGAAGTATTTACATTTTTACTCCAAGTGGACATATGGCAACAGTGAAAATTGAAGATCTGTCAATATTTTAAATACAAATTTGTCTCGGAGAAAAAAAACCCTTGATGACCACAGGCAGAATAATGCAAATGAAAGATGTTTTAGCCATTTTGGATCCCAGTGCTTTTTTATTCAGCTTTTATCATATTCCTCTCTAAGGGCACTTGAAAACTCCAAACCAACATCATGAGGATTTCCTGATGATGCTCAAATTTCACGTGATACCTCCAGATGAACACTGAATTTGTTTTCCCATGATTTATCATTTTCTTCCCTTTTTTTCTGCTGTTTAACTTCAATACCCAACCAGAGCGGTCCCTGTCCGTGGAACAACATTTTTAGAGCTGATAAAAATGCACAAGGTGTAGGAAAACTCAGAGTGGAGAGATCAGACCCACAGCCATTCTCTTCCAAGGAAAACGCGGTCGCAGCAACCGCAGAAAACATAAAATAAAATCCGTAACACGTCCTTCGAGAGAGAGAGAGCTCCTTTGGATGTCACAGGAATTAGCTCCAGACACATATGGAAATTCCATTTAGGATAAGAATCAGTGACAGGAAACAGCCAGGAGGGACTATTTGTACTGAAATACAAGCCATTAACTCGAGCCAAGCTAACAGCAAACGACTGCTCAGGCAAGTGCCGGCTGCAGATAATTAGTTTAGAACCTATTGGAACATGAATATTTGATGGCGCGGCACAAAACTCGTTATGGAGAGGAATTAGAGAGCCAGGACGTCTGGAAACGTGGCAGAGGTGATCTGTCAGGTCCCTGGGAAGAGCTTCTCCTGGAGAAAACACGTTGAGGGTTTCATTAAAGACGCAGAAATCCATTAGGAACAGAGCAGGTGGCACCAGGAGTGCAGGGAATGGTTGGGATTTAATGGTTTTGTTCGGTGTTGCTGGACACATGCGGGATTTTGGGAATCACCACGGCCAGAACCTTCCTCAGGGACATGSAGCTTGTTTTCATCACATTCACTTCTGAATTCTTCCTGATTTGTTCCACAGAACAATTTGCTCCCATGCTGCAGTTCCATGGCCCAGTGTTGGAAAAAACACCAAAAATCCAATGTAATGGAATGATTTTCTCTGCACACCCCGGCTATGAGTGGACAAAATGATTTCTGTGGCACATCCTGGCTGGAACAACATCCTGGCCAGAAAATAAACTCATGCCTTGACTCTCTAACATTAAAAATGTTGTTGGAGAGTTTTTGTTTTTCCYRCAGTTTTGGTGACACCAGGATGTCAAAACCTTCCCCCTCCATCCCTAACCTCTCCTCCTAAGTAAGAACACTAAAAAAAGCAGGATGAATTCATAATTCAGAGAATCCCCAATGGTTTGGGTTGGAAGG
>NW_026628926.1:0-1714 GCF_030028575.1 Malurus melanocephalus
GGGGCGGTTTTTGGGGTGTTTTGGGGGTTTTTTTGGGGTTTCTCAGGCCGGGAACGGATCCTTCATGAGGCACTCGCGATCCTCGCGGGGCGCGGGCGGGAGCGGCTTCGTCCGGCAGCGGCGGAGAACGAGAAGAACTGAGCCGAGAGCGACCCCCGCGAGCAGGAGACCCCCCAAAATCACCCCTGAGGGGAGAAAAAACAGTCAGGGACACCCCCGGAATGAGGGGACACCGGGGGGACACAGAGGAGACAGCCCGGGATGGGGACAGGGACAGCCCTGGGGACATCGGGATCGTCACTGGGAGCAGAGCCCAGAGCGACCCCCGCGAGCAGGAGACCCCCCAAAATCACCCCTGGGGGGGGAAAAATGGGTTAGGGACACCCCCGGAATGAGGGGACATCGGGGACACCCCCGGGATGGGGACAGGGACAGCCCTGGGGACATCGGGATCGTCACTGGGAACGGAGCTGAGAGCGACCCCCGCGAGCAGGAGACCCCCCAAAATCACCCCTGGAGGAGGGAGAAATGGGGGAGAGGGGTTAGAGACACCCCCGGAATGAGGGGACACCGGGACACCCCCGGGATGGGGACAGGGACAGCCCCGGGGACATCGGGATCGTCACTGAGAACAGAACCGAGAGCGACCCCCGCGAGCAGGAGACCCCCCCAAAATCACCCCTGGAGGGGGAAAAATGGGTCAGGGACACCCCCGGAATGAGGGGACATCGGGGACAGCCCGGGATGGGGACAGGGACAGCCCTGGGGACACGGGGAAGGCACTGGGGACACATTTGGGGACAGAGGGGAGGGACTTGGGGACACTGGGAGGACATTTCAGACACTGGGGGGACACCTGGGGACATTTGAGGACATTCGGGGACATTTGGGAACACTGGAGGACACTGGGGGGGGACACTGGGGGACATTTGGAGACACTGAGAACATTTGGGGACGCTGGGGACATCTGGGGACACTGGGGACACTCGGGGACATTTCAGACACTGGGGGGGACACTCGGGGGACATTTGGGGACCCCCCCAGCCCAAACCCACCTTTGGAGGAGAAGAATCTCCGGAATTCGGCACCGGGATCATCTGAGGGGGGAGAGAACAGGGGTGAGAGGGGGAGAGACCCCAAAATTGGGGGATTCGGGGGGATTTTGGGGCATTTCAGGGGCATTTTGGGGTATTGCGAGGGGGATTTTGGGGTATTTTGCGGGGAGATTTTTGGGATTTCAGGGGGATTTTTTTTTTTATATTTCGGGGGAGATTTTCTGGCCATTTCAGGTGTATTTTTTTGGGGATTTTGGGGATTTTTTGGGATTCCGGGGCGGATTTTTTTTGGGATCTTTTTGCCCATTTCAGGTATATTTTTTGGGGGATTTTTTTTGCCATTTCAGGTACATTTTTTGGCCATTTCAGGTCTATTTTCTGGCCATTTCAGGTATATTTTTTGGGGGATCTTTTTGACCATTTCAGGTATATTTTTTTGGCCATTTCAGGTCTATTTTTTGGGGGATCTTTTTGACCATTTCGGGTATATTTTCCTGGCCATTTCGGGTGTATTTTTTGGGGGATTTTTTTGGCCATTCCAGGTATATTTTTTTGGCCCATTTCAGGTATATTTTTTGGTGATTTTTTTTCCCATTTCAGCTATATTTTTGGATGTGTTTTTTGGCCATTTCAGCTATATTTTTTTTGAATTCCGGGCT
>NW_026628927.1:0-1755 GCF_030028575.1 Malurus melanocephalus
GGGAATTTTGGGAATTTCGGGAAAAAAAAATG
Organism: Malurus melanocephalus; assembly: GCF_030028575.1. Lineage (NCBI taxonomy): Eukaryota > Metazoa > Chordata > Aves > Passeriformes > Maluridae > Malurus > Malurus melanocephalus. Next base: position 33 of record NW_026628927.1, read on the forward strand.
GGAATTTTGGGAAAAAACCCGGGAAAATTCCGTTAAAAAATGGGGATTTTGAGGGGATTTTGGGAGGTTTTGGGAGGATCCAGCAGTGGCCAGGCTGGCACGGAGCCCAAATTCCACGGATTTGGTAAAATTCGGGAAAAAAATGGGAATTTCGGGAAAAAAAACGGGAAAATTCCGTTTAAAAATGGGGAAATTCTGTTAAAAAATGGGGAAATTCCGTTAAAAAAGGGGAATTTTGGGGGGTTTTGGGAGGATCCAGCGGCTCTCGGTGGTGGCACGGCTGGCACGGAGCCCAAATTCCACCGATTTGGTAAAATTCCCGAAAAAAACGGGAATTCTGGGGAAAAAACGGGAATTTCGGGAAAAAAACGGGGAAATTCCGTTAAAAAATGGGGATTTTGGGGGGATTTGGGAGGTTCCAGCGGCTCTCGGTGGTGGCCAGGCTGGCACGGAGCCCAAATTCCACTGATTTGGTAAAATTCGGGAAAAAACGGGAATTTCGGGAAAAAAAACGGGAAAATTCTGTTAAAAAACGGGAAAATTCCGTTAAAAAATGGGGATTTTGGGGGGATTTTGGGAGGTTTTGGGAGGATCCAGCGGCTTTCGGTGGTGGCACGGAGCCCAAATTCCACCGATTTGGTAAAATTCCGGAAAAAACGGGAATTCTGGGGAAAAAACGGGAATTTCAGGAAAAAAAACGGGAAAATTCCGTTAAAAAATGGGGATTTTGGGGGGATTTTGGGAGGTTTTGGGAGGATCCAGCGGCTGGCGGTGGTGGCACGGCTGGCACGGAGCCCAAATTCCACGGATTTGGTAAAATTCCGGAAAAAAACGGGAATTTCGGGGAAAAAAAAAGGGAAATTTGGGAAAAAAATGGGAAAATTCCGTTAAAAAATGGGGATTTTGGGGGGTTTTGGGACGATCCAGCGGCTCTCGGTGGTGGCCAGGCTGGCATGGAGCCCAAATTCCACGGATTTGGTAAAATTTGGGAAAAAACGGGAATTTCGGGAAAAAAATGGGAATTTCGGGAAAAAAAATGGGAAAATTCCGTTAAAAAATGGGGATTTTGGGGGGATTTTGGGGGGGTTTGGGAGGTTTTGGGGGTATTTTGGGGTATTTTGGGAGGATCCAGCAGTGGCCAGGCTGGCACGGAGCCCAAATTCCACGGATTTGGTAAAATTCCGGAAAAAAACGGGAATTTCGGGAAAAAAAACGGGAAAATTCCGTTGGGAGGTTTTGGGGGTATTTTGGGGGGTTTTGGGAGGATCCAGCAGTGGCCAGGCTGGCACGGACCCCAAATTCCACGGATTTGATAAAATTTGGGAAAAAACGGGAATTTTGGGGAAAAAACGGGAATTTTGGGAAAAAAACCGGGAAAATTCCGTTAAAAAGCGGGGAAATTCCGTTAAAAAAGGGGGATTTTGGAGGGTTTTGGGGGGTTTTGGGAGGATCCAGCGGCTCTCGGTGGTGGCACGGCTGGCACGGAGCCCAAATTCCACCGATTTGGTAAAATCTGGGAAAAAAACGGGAATTCTGGGGGAAAAACGGGAATTTCGGGAAAAAAAACAGGAAAATTCCGTTAAAAACCGGGAGAATTCCGTTAAAAAAGGGGGATTTTGGGGGGATTTTGGGGGGTTTTGGGAGGATCCAGCAGTGGCCAGGCTGGCACGGAGCCCAAATTCCACCGATTTGGTAAAATTCCGGAAAAAACGGGAATTTTGGG
>NW_026628928.1:0-1688 GCF_030028575.1 Malurus melanocephalus
AACTGAGAACAAAATGACAGAATGACAGAATCACCAGGACTGGAAGAGACCTTCAAGATTTTCCAGTCCAGCCCATGACCTGACACCTCAACTAAACCAGAGCACCAAGCACCACATCCAATCTCTTTTTAAACACATCCAGGAATGGTGACTCCACCACCTCCCAGAGCAARCCATTCCAGTACTTTATCACTCTTTCTGTAAAAAACTTTTTCTAGTATCTAACAAACTGTGGGAACAGACCTGGGACTGCACGGGTATTTTCCAGCTGGAGCCAAGGTGCCATACGCAGCCCCTGTCACCCCCCCGCCACATTCCCACCCCGGGGTCACTCAGTTTATCCCACAACAAACTTTTCTGGCAGGGTGTCAGCTCGGCCAGAGCAATAAAGATTTACAGCCAYGGCAGAAATACCTGGCATAGCCGGCTGCATCCCAGAGTGCAGGTAAGGGGCTGTGATTTCCCCCTTTAGCACTGAGGGAGGGGAGAGCTGAAGGGGTGCTGCTTTCTGAGAGTTTTCCTGGTGTTTTTTTTTCTTTTTAATGACCTGTTAACCCGCGGCTGAAGGCTGTAATTTATGGCTCCGAAATACAAGCGGGGGGTTCACGGCCTTCATGCTTTGGCTCCCTCTGCTTTATCGCCCGCTTCATTCCTCACAGTTTTGCATGACAGCACAAGGGCTGAGTGCCACGAGTGGTATGCAGATAAAAACAGGGGGGAAAGGCTTTCCCTCCCAGTCCAGCGCTGGTGGAAGGGCAGCAGCGAGGGGGGGATGGAGGGGAATGCGCTGGGGGAGGCTCTGGAGCTGTGAAATGTCTCTGGAGCAGGCAGGGGTGCTGGAAACCAGGGGCTGGGTGCAGCCCCACGGGCACTGAGGGGCAGGAACACCAGTGTGGGGTGGTGGGCTCAGAGGCAGAGATGGCCACACAGGGGTGTCCCACCTTCCAGCACAGTGCAGTCACAGGGCTTGGCTCTGGGCTTGCACTGGCCTCAGCTGCTCCAGCCTCAGCCCCTGGAATGAAAAGAGACYCTGCAGGAAAGCTGAACAGTGGGCATGAAAAGGCAAGGGAACATCCCCAGTCCTTCCTGAATGGCAGCAGCTTGTACGTTCAGAGTGAAGATGAGCCCSTTTCCTTCGTCCTTTGGTGAGGGAACTCTGCCTACCCTGCTCCTCTCCTCGCTGCTGAACTTCCTCCCCTGCAATTMCAGCACTGTATTTAGATGAGAGGTAACATGAGGGACGTTTGACATGGCAGAAGACTTGTTTCCTCCTGGGTTTCCAGCCAGGTGCAGAGCAGTGAGGCCTTGGGACTGGTTATCTCCTTGCAGACAGACCCAGAGGAGGCTCCTGCTTGTGTCAGGGGGCTGGAGCTGAGCTCCTGACCCTCCTCAGCTTTCCAGCCTGGTGGGATCCAGGTTTTGTCAGCAACAGTGGGGCTGGAACATGGCCAGAGCCCTCTGCTCTGAGCTGAAGGATGAGATAATTTCTATATTCCTGTATTTATTTATTCATGTATTTCTGTATTTCTGTATTCCTGTATTTCTGCATTTCTATATTCCTGTGTTTCTGGATTTCTATATTCATGTATTCCTGTATTCCAGTATTTCTATATTGCTGTATTCCTGTATTTGCGTATTTCTATATTTCTAAGTTTCTGGATTTCTGGATTTCTATATTCCTGTATCCT
>NW_026628929.1:0-1758 GCF_030028575.1 Malurus melanocephalus
CAATTCCACCCCGTGCAGCCCAAGAGGGCCGTATTAATTATTACGGCGTCATTACGAAGAAATTAATTCCACTCGTTAGCAGAGGATGCACATTAAGGAACAACTGTTCGGCTGCTTGAGCAGATCCCACAGCCCAGGAGGGGACGGGAGCTTGGTGACAGCCAGGTGGTGACACTTCCATTTCCATCCCCAAACGTTTGTGATGGCAGGGTTGGGTAGGACACAACAAGATCCTCACCAGGCAGAGGGGCAGAGCAGAAACAGCGAAGTTGTTCCGTGCTGGAGGAGCAACTGGAACCAGCGGGAGAACTGGGATTGGGATCTCCAAGGAGCAGGATCCCATTTTTTTGATCTTCTATTCAATTATCAAAGCATTTTTGATTGTTTTAATCAAAACACTGCTCCTGGATTCCTGGAAAGGTCCAAGGCTGGGTTGGATGAGGTTTGGAGAATCCTGGGACAGTGGAAGGGGATGGGACTGGATGAGCTTTAACATTCCTTCAAAGCACATCACTCCATGGCTCTAGGATTTAGATCAAGCACCCACCTTTCAAATCTCTCCTTAAGAATTAAAAACAAATCAAATTTCCCCAAACTGATCTAAAGCAAAAACACAGAGAGAACATCTCAGTCCTTCTGCTGCCCCAGACTTTCTGTAAAACTGTAACTCCTCCTAAATTCTTCAAGTCACCAGGACAAAACCATCCCTGAAATGGACTTTTTAAAGCTCCATGTCCTGTGCATGATTAAGTTTTTCTCCTCTGAAGGAGGCATTACTTTAAGAAATCTTAAGTTGATCTTCTGTGACTGCAGGAATTTTTCCTCTCACGCTAACCCAGCTCAGAATCTCCCATGAATATCCTTCCTTTTCCTTCATCCCACTCTAAATCCCACAAAACCAGAGTGGGCTGCACCAGCACCGAGTTCCTGCAGTGACCTGGACTGGACTGGAAAGCTCCCGAGAATCCTCACGATGTGCTCCCAACCCTTCACGGGATCCTCAGAGCAAGGGAGAGACTTTGGGACAGAAACACATCAAAATGTCCCCAAAAAAGGGACAGTGCATGTGAAAAGAGAGGATCCCATTGTGCTGCGCTATTTGTAACACAGGAAACGGCTGAACAGAGGGAAAAACCCCAAAGCATGGAAGCTGAAGCACAGGGAATGGGGGAAAGCAGGGATTTTTCAGCCGGGCATTTTCCAGCCGGGTATTTTCCAGCCGGGCGTTTTCAGCCGGGCATTTTCCAGTGGAGCATTTTCCAGCCGGGCATTTTCCAGCCAGGCATTTTCCAGCCGGGCATTTTCCAGCCAGGCATTTTCCAGCCGGGTGTTTTCAGCCGGGTATTTTCCAGTGGAGCATTTTCCACCCGGGTGTTTTCCAGCCGGGTATTTTCCAGCCAGGCATTTTCCAGCTAGGCATTTTCCAGCCGGGCATTTTCCACCCGGGTGTTTTCAGCCGGGTATTTTCCAGTGGAGCATTTTCCACCCGGGTGTTTTCCAGCCGGGTATTTTCCAGCCGGGCATTTTCCAGATGGGCATTTTCCACCCGGGTGTTTTCCAGACAGGAATTTTCCAGCCGGGCGTTTTCCACCCAGGAATTTTCCAGCCGGGCGTTTTCCACCCGGGCATTTTCCAGCCGGGCATTTTCTAACCAGGCATTTTCCAGCCGGGTGTTTTCCAGCCGGGCATTTTCCACTCGAGTGTTTTCCAGACAGGAATTTTCCAGCCGGGCATTTTCCACCCAGGCGTTTTCCACCC
>NW_026628930.1:0-1731 GCF_030028575.1 Malurus melanocephalus
TCGGTTCTTATGCTGGCAGTGGAGGAAGAGTGGGACCAGGCTGTGGCGCACTTGTGCCTTGACATCATCTCCAGGTGTGGTCACCGTCTTTAATGCAGTGCAGGCACTTCAGAACCTGAAAGGCACAGAACACTGATGGGGGACTGCGGCCAGCAGGAGCCCAGAATCGCACAGGGCTGTGCCCAGGCAGCAGCACAGGGCACGGGCAGCATCCCAGGCAGCTGCGGCTACAAGAGGGCAGAGGGCTGGGAGGCCGCTGAGAGAGGCAGCACTGGCCTTCAGGCTCACCTGCTCAAGGAATGCCAGGAAGGGCAGAGCCCAGTGTGGCTTCTCTGTGCTGAGCAGCTGCAGTAGGTAGAATGGAATGTGGGAACACGTGTGGATCAAATCAAGGCGCAGCTCCCTGGCAGGGGGGAAAAAGGCACGAAGATCCTGAGGAGGGGAGACAAACCTCTCCTAGGACTGACTCACAGAGGTCTGTGGGTCTTTGCCCACCATACCTGCAGGGGGTGTGTGTTCTTTGGGAAGCGGCTCCTTGTGGGCACCCTCCTCTCCAAGCCTCTTACAGTCTGCTCGGCCATCCTTGTTGATGAGGCCCTCTCACCCATGACCATGGGGACTGTGTGAGACCACAGGCACAGGGCACAAATGCCGGGGGCAGCGGGGAGAAGGGGCTCTCACCTGGCCAACAGACGCACGGCATAGTGCTGGATAGCAGCACAAAGCAGTGTGTCCCAGCAATGCACATGCTCCAGGGCCAACACCCCTTTGTCACATCACAGTCTGCAGAGGGGAGCCTTCATGACCTGCGCTGCAAATCTGTGTGCAGAGCAAAGCCCTGGTCATACTGCGAGCACAGGCCCTGGCTACAAGGGCATGGGAGGGACCGGAGATCTGGAAACTTTTGGGGTGGTGGGAAGWTGGTGTTCCTCCTGGCATGCTCTCCAGAAGTTATCAACTTCCTCTGGCATCTGCTCTGTGGTCATGACAACATGGAAGAGCAGAGCCACAAACAGGTGGGCAGAATGAAGCATCATCACCCCCTGGCACTCAGGCACCTGGGCAATCACCCACAGCACCAGAGTTCCCTGCAAAAGAAGCAGCCAAAGAGAGCGCTCAGGGCTGAGGTGTCCATGTGGCAGGGCCCGAGGAGAGACACAGGGGGAGCACTGGGCCTGGTGTCCCCTGAGCCCACCACTAGCCCAGGTTTCAGCCCAGCGCCTGAGGCAGCGAGAGGATGGAGAGCTGCTGGAGAGATGCCTGGGGGTTTTGCAAAGGCCAGTTCCACAAACTCACTGCCAGCGCAAAAATGTCCTTGCTGATTCCATCAGAGGTGGTGGTACTGTTCAGTGGCCAGACCTCCATGACATTGATAACTGTGGGCATCACATTCTCCAGTGCTGGTGCCAATGTTGCTATGGTTCTCCAGATAATTGCAGCGGCTCTGTGGGATCACAGGTCAGTGTCAGGGGGCGCTCAGTCACAGTGCCATGCCTGATGCAGCTGCGGAGGCCCAGGTGACAGAGCCCCGGTGCCCTGAGGGGCAGGGAGGGAGCACGGCAGCAGGCTGTGAGAGTCCTTATGGAAGACCCTGGACTGTCTCACGATTGACTAAGCCACAAGGCGGGAGAAAAGSGGGCTTTTTGCTCAAAGGAGTCTGAGCCAGGTTAAAGTGGAAAAGACTGCCAGGTTCCCAGCTCCTGGGCTGCTGAGAACAATGGATGTGAGCTA
>NW_026628931.1:0-1754 GCF_030028575.1 Malurus melanocephalus
AGCTACAAAATAATCTCGTACTATGGCAAAATGTTTCTGGACAATACAATTGGCCCAAGGTATCCAATGATGAATGTGATCAAATTGTGAATACCACAGGAGGAAAACTTCTTCCTCCAGGAACATTTTTGATGGAATTTGAAGGAATGTGTTGCTTTAATCTTTCTGATTATTCCATTTTGTCGTGGGTTTAACACTTTGGAAATTTTCTTTTTTGGCTAACGCACTAGAAATGTCGTGGTTTGAACTGTGTTTACGATGTTCTCTCTTTTCTCTCTACTGAAGAGGGAGAAGGGAGAGTGAAAAAAAACTCAATTAACACGAAATATTTATGGTTTTGAGATAAATATAATTGGAAGAAAGATATTTATGTATTCTACAAAGAGTCAGACAGGCTGTATAACTTAAGTTGTAAGATAGATTTATTACTATATACTATTAAGAATGGCACTGGGTGAAAAAATAAAGATAGGGATATTTACAAAGAGAAGAAAAATAAAATGGACAATTTAAGACACTTGTTACACTTTCTCAGGGACTTATCTCTTCTTTTAAGTCTTTCTATCTCTACCCCTCTCATGTTGTCTTTCACACACAGAGGGGCAGGAGAATGAAAGTTTAACACAGATTAAAATACTCAGCTGTTGTTTAAACATTGTAGGATACAACATTCTTACAGCTTCAGCTGTGGGATGTGTCTTTTTTTGAGAAATAGTTAGTGTAAAATTGTTAATAGCAGAAAGGAACTTTTTTACTTTGCAGGAGAAAAGAAAAGAAATGTTTTTTAAAAGCTCATGTTGTTTTTTCAGCGACGTGAGTCTGATTATCACAAACTTCTTGGCAGAACATAAAATACAGTTTTTTTTACATCAAAATTTCGTGGGGGGAGCAAACTTCTTCTTTATTTTTTAGCTTCGTAATTAAAAATAATCTGATTTTCAAAAGGCCAGGGTTTTTTTTTCTTATAGCAAGGTCGCTTTACTTTTCTATACAGGTCTCTTTCTCTCAATATGATGGAAAAAAGTCTTTTTCAAGAATAACTTATCTCTTTTAGCTTGTCTGAGAACTACAGTAAGGGCACAGTTTCTTCTTACTGGTCTATGATCTTGAAGTGTTTCTATTTTTTTTCTTACATCTTCTTACTCTCTTGCTCTGTTTTTTTCTAGTGCAAGATACTAAAACTATATGCTATTAATTAACTTAAACATGGCGGCTGCATTTATCTTGTTATGAATTCTTTCTTAAATACTACAAAATACGTYATCACAGAGGTGTAACTATCTTGTGTAATTGGCTTAGGCCTGATGGTCAGCTTGTCCATCAACATCAGAACCAATGATGGGTTGGCTCTGAAACACAGGAGGGGGGCAGGCCTCTCTTTGCTGGAGAAGAAGAAGAAGGAGACACCTCTAGGACTTCTCACAGCAGCCATCTTTGTGGTTTCTTGATCCCCATCCCCCACCACTAAAAATTGGACTAAGCAAAACCATGACACATTTCTATTCAGAAAAAACTTGCTCAATTGCAGGCTAATCAGCATTTAATTATGGTTAACGCTGATCCTCTCTCCACCTGGCTAAGCAAATGGGGAATTACAGATTGGTTGAAAACTGTTGTTAGAAGGATTACGATTTGTATTAACCTTGTTTGCTGTTATGTTGATAGCAGGTTGCATGCTGTGTTGCATCTATTGTTTTGCTGAAAGGACTGTGTTGCAGGGCCTGGGTTGCTCACAAAGAAAGAAGGGGATATGT
>NW_026628932.1:0-1751 GCF_030028575.1 Malurus melanocephalus
GGTGAATTAATGAGGGGTAAATTAATGGGGGGTTAATTATTGTGTGATTAAATTAATTAGGGGATCCCCAAATTTAATTGGGGGTGATTAATTAATGCGGGGTTTAAATTAAATTAATGGGGGGAATTAAAATAAATTAATGGGGGAATTAATAAGGGGGTTAAATTAATTGAGGGGTTAAATTAATGGGGGCTTAAATTAATTGGGGAGTAAATTAATGGGGGTTAATTAAAAGAGGGGGAATTAAATTAATGAGAGGTTAAATTAATGAGGGGTTAAATTAATGAGGGGGCTTAAATTAATTGAGGGGTAAATTAATTAATGGGACAAATTAGTGAGGGGTTATAAATTAATGAGGGGGTAAATTAATGGAGGGAATAAATTAATGAGGGGTAATTAAATGAGGGGTAATTAAATGAAGGGGTAAATTAATGAGGGGAATTAATTAATTGGGGGTAATTTAATGCGGTGTAATAAATGAATGAGGGGTAAATGAATGAGGGGGAATTAATTAGTGGGGGGTTAAATTAATGGGGGAATTAATTAATGAGGGGGTAATTTAATGGGGGGAATAAATTAATGAGGGGTAATTAATGGGGAATAAATGAATGGGGTAAATTAATTAGAGGGAATAAATTAATGACGTGTAAATTATTGAGGGGCAAAAAAATAAAAGGGGGTAAATTAATGAGGGGGAATAAATTAATGGGGGTAAATGAATGATGGGGAATTAATTAATGGGGGGTTAAATTAATGGGGTCATTAATTAATGGGGGCGTAATTTAATGAGGGGGGATTAATAAAAGGGATAATTTAATGGGGGAATAAATTAATGAGGGGTAATTAATGACGGGGAATAAATTAATGGAGGGGTAAATTAATGGGGGGAATAAATTAATGAGGGGTAAATTAGTGAGGAGGAATAAATTAGTGGGGTCAGATTAATGGGGGTGTAAATTAAATTAAAGGGGGTTTAAATTAAATTAATGGGGTGAAAATTAAATTAATTGGGGGGGTAAGTTAAATTATTGGGGGTATAAATTAAATTAAAGGGGTTTTAAATTAAATTATTGGTGGTTTAAATTAAATTATTGGGGGGTTAAATTAAATTAAAGGGGGGTCTAATTAAATTATTGGGGGTTTAATTAAGCTAATGAGGGGGGCATTAATTAATGGGGAGGGGATTAAATGATCCCACCGGATGTGGGGGGAGGGGCTGACCCCCCTGCCCGGACCCCAAAAAAACCAAACCGAGGGGGGTCCCGACCCCTCCCCAAAATCCGGGACCCCCCCCCCAAATGGGGCTGCGCCCCTCCCCCACCTAAAAATCCGGGGGGAGGGTCCGGACCCCTCCCCAAATAAGAGCGGGGGGTGGGTTCAGAGCCCCCTCCCCAAATTCAAGATGGGGGGGTGGGGTCGGAGCCCCCTCCCCAAATCTCGGTGGGGGGGTGAGTCCAGGCCCCCTCCCCAAATCCGGGGTGAAACTGAATCCCCCTCCCCAAATTAGAAGGGTGGGGGTGGGGTCGGAGCCCCCTCCCCAAATCTCGGTGGGGGGGTGAGTCCAGGCCCCCTCCCCAAATCCGGGGTGAAATCCGGGCCCCCTCCCTAAATTCAAGGGGGGGCGGTTGGGTTCGGGCCCCTTCCCCAAATCCGGGGGGAACCGAGCCCCCCTCCCCAAATCCGGGGGCTCCATCCCCCCCTCCCCAAATTCAGGGGGTCCGAGGTGGGTTCCGGGCCCCCTCCCCAAATCC
>NW_026628933.1:0-1807 GCF_030028575.1 Malurus melanocephalus
TCCAGTGCCTGACCATCCTTTCCAAGGAGAAATTCCTCCTGATATCTGACCTGAAGCTCCCCAGGACAGCTTGAGTTTGTCCTGTTGCTATTTACTCGGCCTTCACCCAAGAAGCAGCAGTGTGTACAGAGCGAACAGCTCTGAGGCAGAACATGTCCCACTGCAGACCCACCTGCTTTTCCTGACTGCAGCCATTCCATTCTGGCCTCTCTTCTAGCAACAAGGAGCCATTTCATAAAACTTAGAGAAATTACAGGAAAAAGAAAGAAAAAGGAAAGAAATCCAAGCAACAGAGAGAAGCTGCTGCGTCAGGCGAGCTGGGAGACCTTTTTACCAAGGGAAAGGGTGGAATTTTCAGCCAAAGCAGGGGGAACTGATGGGTCAGGAACTGCACAGTTGTTTTAAACAAATCCTCCTGTAATCTCTAATGCTGTTGCTTGTTTTGAAAAGCAATGTGGGCATGATAGGACAGGTGTGTGTGTGTGTGTGTGTGTGGGGAAACCTGTTCAGCTCCTCAGCCAAGCATTTCCCCTTAGCAAAGAGCATCTTAAAATAACCCAACGTGGGCATCTCCTGCTGGAAAGCGGCACTTGGCATTGCTCTCTCTTTGCTGCAAGCTGGAACTTCTCCAGRGCCTCTCCTCACATCTAGGAAGAAAACTGAGCGCTTCTAAGTATTTTAACCTGCTTAAGTTAATGKTCCCCCAGTTGTTTAGATAGCTTGGTATGTGGCGCTACATACTTGGCAGACTTAAGAATACATAAAACATAAGTAATTTATGATAAATACTCAGTTTGAGGCCAAACTGCAAGAAGTAGCTGAAGGAGCTGCATTACAAAGTAACTAAACAAGGTTTACCGCTCCCCTGAGATCACATTCCCTTAGGTGAGAGGCAACAGCTTAATGTATATTTTACATTACTCATCTCAATAACTTATCTCCATCATTACTCATCTCAGTAATTAAGAGGAAGGAAGGTTTATATAAATAGCTCCTTGAAGAACACCCTAATTTAGAGCTCATTCCCTAATTGAGCTGATAGCCCCACAGTTTCTGGAAGGGCCCAGCTCCCTCGGGGCAGCCCTCGGTGCCAGGATTGCGCCCGCACGCTGCAATCCCCGCTCCCCACGCCACCCCAACCGTGTGTGACACAAAGCAGGATAAACAGCAGCCTCRCTGGCCATGCAAAGTGCTGAGCAGGCGTTTCCTGCTGGCTGCCAGGGAGCAGACAGGCCTGCAAAGCTCGTCTGACCACGGGAGATTAATGGCTTTAACAAATAATGCCGTAACCATGGGACGCGGCGCTGGCGGGGCACGTTCGCAGCTCCCGGCTCCCCGGGCTGCCAGGAGCCACAGCCTGCCCAGGACACCAGACACAGCCTGGAGTGACCACCAGGGAGCTGGGGCTCCCCACAGCCTGCCCAGGACACCAGGCACAGCCTGGAGTGACCACCAGGGAGCTGGGGCTCCCCACAGCCTGCCCAGGACACCGGGCACAGCCTGGAGTGACCACCAGAGAGCTGGGGCTCCCCACAGCCTGTCCAGGACACCGGGCACAGCCTGGAGTGACCACCAGGGAGCTGGGGCTCCCCACAGCCTGCCCAGGACACCAGGCACAGCCTGGAGTGACCACCCACACCTTGCCAGGTGCTCCTCACACAAGGTGGTGTTGTAGAAGAAGAGGCTGGTGACAATACACAGTACAACTTTGACCTCTCACCTCAAAACCTGGTTAAAACCTGGGCAAGTCAAAGTTCTAAGGAGGATCAGACTCAAAGTTTGAAATCAGAAGCTTTGGTCTTAAATA
>NW_026628934.1:0-1806 GCF_030028575.1 Malurus melanocephalus
CCCCCAGGACGCCCGGCACGCCGCCGAGGAGGAGATCTACACCAACCTGAACCAGAAGATCGATCAGTTCCTGCAGCTGGCCGACTACGACTGGATGGCCCCAGAGCCCGGCAGCCGTGCCAGTGACTACCTGGTGGACCTCATTGGCTTCCTGAGGAGCACCTTCGCCGTGTTCACCCACCTCCCGGTGAGTCTGGACCCATTCCTGGCTGTCCTTCCATTCTGGGGCACGAGGGAACCCAAACTCTATGGGGTGGGGTGGGAATGGGGCCTGGGGCCGTCGAGGACAAAGGAAAAATTCTGATTTTAAAATCCTGCTTCTAAAACTCGGTTTTTGTGTGTCACCCCAAGCTGGGCTCCAGCGAGTCTGATTTTATGGGGTCAAGACACTATCCCAGCCCACCATTTACCAGTAGGGTCCCTGTACAGGTTCCCCCCCTGTATTTTCGATATTTTAACTTCCACTTAATGGCCATCCAGGATTTTTTCCCCAAAAAATCCAGCCCATGGGTGCCTTACTCAAACTGTGGCTGCATTTCCCGGTGTTTTCCATGTCCCTGGTGCCTCCCATCCCAAAATTGCTCCTTTGGAAGGCACCGTGTGTTTCTCTCTGCTCTCTGCTGTTGGCAGTCCCCGTGTTTGTGCCGTTACCATATAAAAATATGCATTTTGTGGGGATTTTGTTTCTCTCCACTCTCTGCTCTCAGCAGTCCCCGTGTTTGTGCCGTTACCATATCAGAATTGTGCTTTTTTTGGGATTTAATTTCTCTCCACTCTCTGCTATGGGCAGCCCCCATGTTTGTGCCGTTACCGTATAAAAAATATGTATTTTGTGGGGATTTTGTTTCTCTCCACTCTCTGCTGTCATCAGTCCCTGTGTTTGTGCCGTTACCGTATCAGAAATGAGGTTTTTGGGGGGTTTTTGTTTCTCTCCGCTCTCTGCTCTCAGCAGTCCCCGTGTTTGTGCCGTTACCTCATCAGAAATGGGGTTTTTGTGGAGATTTTGTTTCTCCCTGCTCTCTACTGTCGGTAGTCCCCATGTTTGTGCCGTTACCGTATAAAAAATATGCATTTTGTGGGGATTTTGTTTCTTTCCAGTCTCTGCTGTCAGCAGTCCCTGTGTTTGTGCCGTTACCTTATCAGAAATGAGGTTTTTGGGGGGTTTTTGTTTCTCTCCGCTCTCTGCTCTCAGCAGTCCCCGTGTTTGTGCCGTTACCTCATCAGAAATGTGGTTTTTTTAGGGGATTTTATTTCTCTCCACTCTCTGCTGTCAGCAGTCCCTGTGTTTGTGCCGTTACCGTATCAGAAATGGGGTTTTTGTGTGGATTTTGGGCCTTGGCTGAGTGGRGTCCCATGGGTAGGAGGAATCCCATCGCCAGGGAGGGTTGGTTTTGCTCCATCAGCTCTGTTTTCTCTCCTCTGAACAGGATTTGTTGGGAGCAGTGTGGATTCCCACTTGGGAGYGGCAGGGATTTGGGGACAGCAAATCCTCTCAACTCCATGCCTGTCCTAAAAGCAGTCCCAAATCTTTCTTTCCTGATGGGACTGGGGTTTGTTTGCGGGTACGGGGTACCCAGGGCTGTCCCCACACCGGGCACCTCTCACCAGTTTGGGAATAGCAGGAAGGGAGGATTCAGTGGTCCCCACGGGCAGTTCCCTCACTCTGTTTGGGTTCTCTGGATGAGGTCCCACCCTCTGGAGATGTTTTGGGGTGTGTGGCACCCCCAAATTGTGCCTGGCTGGTGGCCTTGGGCACTGTGTCCCAATAGAAAGAGCTGGGAGTGGATTTGTCATGGGAGAATCCCC
>NW_026628935.1:0-1804 GCF_030028575.1 Malurus melanocephalus
GCCGCCCCCAACACCCACACGTGTGTGTACGACCTCTCGGCTGTGGTGATGCACCACGGCAAAGGCTTTGGCTCAGGGCACTACACAGCCTATTGTTACAACACCGAGGGAGGTGGGTACCCAAAACACAGCCCTAAAAAGCCCGACTGTAAAAAACCCAACTCTGAAAAACCACTGAAAACCTAACCATAACACCAAAAAAACCCAATTCTGAAAAACCATTGAAAACCTTACCCTAACCCAAAAAACCCAACCCCAAAAAACCCAACCCCCAAACACCCAACCCTAAAAAACCCAATCCTAAAAAACTCGACCCCAAAAAACCCAACCCTAAAAAACCCAGCCCTAAAAAATCCAGCCCTAAAAAACCCAACCCCAAAAAACCTAGCTCCGAAAAACCATAAACCTAAACCCTAACCCAACCCCTAAACCCTAACCCTAAACCCTAACCCAACCCTAAACCCTAAACCCAGTCCTAACCCACCCACACGTGTGTGTACGACCTCTCGGCTGTGGTGATGCCCCACGGCAAAGGCTTTGGCTCAGGGCACTACACAGCCTATTGCTACAACACCGAGGGAGGTGTGTATCTGAAAACAATACCCTAAAAAACCCGACCCCAAAAAACCCAAAAAAACCTAACCCTAAAAAACCCGACCCCAAAAAAACCAACTCTGAAAAACAAAACCCCAAAAATTCCAACTCCGAAAAACCAACAAAAACCTAACCCTAAAAAACCCAACTCCAAAAAAACATCGAAAACCGAACCCAAACCCAACCCCAAGAAACCCAACCCTAAAAAACCCAACCCCAAAAAACACAACCCTGAAAAACCCAGCTGCAAAAAAACATTGAAAACCTAACCCTAATCTCCAAAAACCTAACCCTAACCCTAAACCTAACCCACCCACACGTGTGTGTACGACCTCTCGGCTGTGGTGATGCCCCACGACAAAGGCTTTGGCTCAGGGCACTACACAGCCTATTGCTACAACACCGAGGGAGGTGGGTACCCCAAAAAAACCTACCTGAAAAAACCTAACCCTAAAAAGCCCAACCCTAAAAACCCCCGACTCCTAAATATCATCAAAAACCTAACCTTAAAAAACCCAACTCCAGAAAACCATTGAAAACCTAATCCTAACGAAACCCAACCCTAAAAGATCCAACCCTAAAAAACCCAACCCTAGAAAACCCAACTCCAAAAAATCCAACTCAAAAAAATCACCAAAAACCTAACCCTAACCCAACCCCAAGAAACCCAACCCTAAAAAACCCAACCCCAAAAAACACAACCCTAAAAAACCCAACACAAAAAAAAACATTGAAAACCTAACCCTAATCTCCAAAAAGCTAATCCTAACCCTAAACCTAACCCACCCACACGTGTCTGTATGACCTTTCGGCTGTGGTGATGCCCCACAGCAAAGGCTTTGGCTCAGGGCACTACACAGCCTATTGCTACAACACCAAGGGAGGTGTGTATCTGAAAACAACACCCCAAAACACCCAACCCCAAAAAACCCAAAAAAACCTAACCCTAAAAAACCCAACTCCAAAAAACCATCAAAACCCTAACCCAACCACAAGAAACCCAACCCTAAAAAACCCAACCCCAAAAAACACAACCCTAAAAAACCCAGCTCCAAAAAACCATTGAAAACCTAACCCTAATCTCCGAAAACCTAACCCTAAACCCAACCCTAACCCACCCACACGTGTGTGTACGACCTCTCGGCTGTGGTGATGCACCACGGCAAAGGCTTTGGCTCAGGGCACTACACAGCCTATTGCTACAACACCG
>NW_026628936.1:0-1679 GCF_030028575.1 Malurus melanocephalus
GAGCCTGCAGCTGCTGGCCCGGGAACGGCCGCGGTGCGGGGACACGCGGGGACATGGGACATGGGGACATGGGACACGGGACTGGCTGAGCCTGCACTTGCTGGCCCGCGAGCGGCTGCGGTGCGCGGGGACCCGAGGGGACATGGGACATGGGGACACAGGAACAGCCTTGGGAGCACCCCTGAGACATGGGGACACCTCGGGGACACTGCAGTGACTCCAGCGCAGGGCTATGACTGTGGTCACCCCGGTGTCCCCACGGTCACTGGGGTGTCCCCACGGTCACCCCGGTGTCCCCTCGGTGTCCCCGCAGGGATGTGACAGCGGCCGAGCTGCTGATCCAGCAGCACCAGGGTTTGCGGGCCGAGCTGGAGGCGCGCGAGGGCTCCTTCGGGGCCGCCGTGGCCGCGGCCACCGCGCTGCTGCAGCGAGGCCACCACGCCGCCGACAAGGTGGGAGCCACCTGCCACCGTGTCACCCTGTCACCCTGTGTCACTGTGTCCCCATCGTCATCACTGTCCCCGTGTCCCCAGCCCCACGTCCTCTGTCCCTATCCCCGTCTCCATGGTGCTGTCCCCAAAGTCCCCTCAAGGCCCCAATTCACCGTGTCCCTCTGCCCCCATTGTCATCACTGTCCCCGTGTCCCCAGCCCCACGTCCCCTTGTCCATAACCCTGTCACCATGGCGCTGTCCCCATGCTGGGTCCCTGTCACTGTCCCCACCCCTGCATCTCCATCCCCGTGTCCCCATCCTATCCCCAACCACAATCCCCCGTTCTTGTCTCTATCAATGTCCCCAGTCCCGTGTCCTTGTCCCCACCCCTATCTCTGTGTCCTGCACCCAGCCCTGTCCCCGTGTCCCCACTGCTGTCCCCATGTCCCCGCTGACCCCGTGTTCCCCCTGCTGTCCCCGTGTTCCCCCTGCTGTCCCCGTGTCCCCCCTGCTGTCCCCATGTCCCCACTGTCCCCATGTCCCCCCAGCTGTCCCAGGAGCTGGCCGAGCTCCAGGAGCGTCGCAGGGACATCGGGGAGCGCTGGCAGGACAAGCTGGAGTGGCTGCAGACCGGTGAGAATGGGGGGGTGTCCCACCCTCTGTCCCCCTGGTGTCCCCCCCGTGTCACCCCCGTGTCCCCTCGTGTCCCCTCTGCCAGGCTCAGGTGCTCCCCCACAGCAGGTGCCAGCTGAGGGGTCCCTGTGTCCCATGTCCCTCTGAAATGGGGGGGACAGAGATGGCAAAGGGTGTCCCTGTGCCCTGGTGTCACCTCTCAGTGCCCGGGGGTGGCTCAGGGGTGACAGGAGGGCACCAAGGTGACAGAAGGGTGTCCCACCAGTGACTGTCCCTGCAGCCTGGTGACCGCTGCTGGCTGTCCCCATGCTCCGCTGACCCCCGCTGACCATCCCCTCACCCCGCTGACCATCCCCACACCCCGCTGACCATCCCCACACCCCGCTGACCATTCCCACACCCCGCTGACCGTCCCCACACCCCGCTGACCATTCCCACACCCCACTGACCATCCCCACACCCTGCTGACCATCCCCACACCCCACTGACCATCCCCACACCCCGCTGACCATCCCCACACCCCGCTGACCATCCCCATACCCCACTGACCATCCCCACACCCCGCTGACCATCCCCACACCCCCCAGTGCTGGAGGTGCTGGTGTTCGGACGCG
>NW_026628937.1:0-1799 GCF_030028575.1 Malurus melanocephalus
CCCAATGGGAACATCCCCAGAGGGAACATCCCCAATGGGAACATCCCCAGTGGGATCATCCCCAGTGGGAACATCCCCAGTGGGATCATCCCCAGTGGGAACATCCCCAGTGGGAACATCCACAGTGGGAACATCCACAGTGGGAACATCCACAGTGGGAACATCCACAGTGGGAACATCCACAGTGGGAACATCCACAGTGGGAATATCCCCAGTGGGAACATCCACAGTAGGAACATCCCCAGTGGGAATATCCACAGTGGGAACATCCACAGTGGGAACATCCCCAGTGGGAACATCCACAGTGGGAGCATCCACAGGGGGAACATCCCCAGAGGGAACATCCCCAGTGGGAACATCCACAGTGGGAACATCCACAGAGGGAACTCCACAGTGGGAACATCCCCAGTGGGAACATTCACAGTGGGATCATCCCCAGAGGGAACATCCACGGCAAACACATCCACGGACCCCACCCGAGCGGGGCAGGCACCCCCAAACCCAACCAACCCCATCCCACATCAGCCTGGGCACAGGGACCTGCTCAGGAGTGGAAGGGATAAATTCCCATTTTTTGGGTTCTCCAAGGGGTCTCCCTGTGCTCCCCCTCCCTGTTGCTCACGGTTTTGTGGAATCCCAMAATCCCMGAGTGGTTTGGGTTGGARRGACCTTAAATCCCATCCAGTGCCACCCCTGCCATGGCAGGGACACCTCCCACTGYCCCTTTCTTTGCCCAAAACCGTGAGAGGATGAGATCTGCTAATCCTACAGAGAAAAAGGTCAGGGTAGGTCCTGGAGGGGGTCCTGGGGCTGCCAGATCGCTCAGGACCCTCCACCCATTCCCAAATCCGTCCCCTTGGGTGCTCCCAAAGCCTGCCCCAGCCTTGCCTTGCTGCCAAATCTATTTAAGCATCTTTCCTCAGGTCTGTGTTGAACACAAAGTATTGTCTGCAGGAAAAAGTGTCCCTGGGCTGCCTTCCAGTCACCTCCTGCCACAGCCTGACACCAGGAGTTATAAAATACAGGCAACAGAAAAGGAATAAAAATGCAGCAGATAACTGGGTTTTGTATAAAAATTAAATTGTGTTAAAATTAAAAATTAAACTGAATTAAATTGAATTTAATTGAATTTAATTGAATTTAATTGAATTTAATTGAAAGTATGTTCACAAAATATGTAAGTGGAAACCAAGAAGTTTTTGGCCCTAAAATGTGTTACAAAGAGAATTTTGGTTCCAGGACACCCCCAAAGGGGACAGACCCTTATTTAGGCAACTGAAAAAGCCCAAATGCAAAGCAAATTTAAAAATCAATTACTTAAACTAACGTTTCTCACTTTTTTTTTTTATTTAAATCATGATTAAAAGCAGTTCCTTGGCTGATTTCAGTCAGAGCACACAGTCTCTCTCTGCTGATCTCAAGCTGTTAAATAAGAAACAGAAAATCATCAATAACCCATCTGTGTCACAGATGAGGAGCGGCCCCACGGGGCCTGTTGCTCCCTGGTTCTCATATGGCAATCTCTGGGTTTTTGAGGGATGGCAGGAGCCCAGAAAAACCCTCAAAAAGGAGTTTGTCCCCTCAGGTGTGTGACAGGAGCCAGAAGAGGACACAGCAGGGCAGTGACCAGGTATTCACCCTTTCTAAAAAAAGCCAAAAACACCCTGAAGAGACRCAGGCAGCAATTATATTTCACAAAAATTAGTTTTCTTGAGGATGCTATCCCTGCTTTGGGGTAAATTCACCCAGGAATGAGGACGGGGTGGGGACACCGTGGTCAGTGGGAGCCGGCAGGGCAG
>NW_026628939.1:0-1721 GCF_030028575.1 Malurus melanocephalus
ACAGGCACTTTTTCTGTCACATACCCATCATTAGCTATTGGTTCTTCACTGTCATCAGTTGTCAGTAGCCCAGCTGAATTCTCTGCTGATCCAGAGAGATTTGAGTGTTCCTGGCTCTGCTCCCAGTCCTGCAACAGGGTAGAAACAGAGGCAACTTAAGAACCACCTGAACACTCTACTCCCATTCCCCTGTTTCAGTTCCCCAAGTGGATTTGGCCTTGAGCTATTTCTTTCTGTCTTTCTCCCAAAACTGGCAAATTCTGCCATCACAGCCCCAAACACTTCATGTGCACTGAACAGCTGCTGTAGAACGGAAACCACAACAGGCATCAGGAGTCAAGAATTCTGGTTTGCTGCTCTATTGGCACCGGGTGAACAGGCCTTGGAATATGTGCAATCTGTCAGTCAGTGCTAGAAATATCAGGAGCACAAAGATCTGACAGTGCCGTCCTGGCAAGGGCTTGTCCATCTACAGGCACCACCAGGAAGGGATTTGAAGGGATGTGAGAGTTGCAGCTTTCCAGCAAGGGCTGTGCTTCCAGCCAGCTGCCCTTAGCATCACACCTAAGACAATTGCCTTGTGCAGCTGCCCCTCTTTCCTTTCCTCTCCCACAAATGAGAAATTATAAGACCGTGTGGATCCTTACTTCTGTGTTGTCATCTTCCCAAGTCAGAGGACTAATGAGACATGCTGCCCATACACTAGAGGAATGAGAACCAGAAAGAACATGCAGCCATCAATTTCACAGTGCACAGAGGGTTACTGAGACATAAAATTGCAGAAATCAAAACAACCCCTTATTCGGATTTGGCAAAATCCCAGGCCACCAACACAATCAGCCATGAGCTTTTATGTACTGCATGCATTTCAGCATATCGCTATCCATAATGTAAGAAGCATTCAATAATGAGTTCTTGAACAAAGAAGAAAAGTTTCTCCAAGATTTTCCATGGGTTTTAATATTTTTTTACCTTTCATTCCCTATTAGACAGGCCACCACGTTTCAAATCAGAATCTGTTATGAACCAAGCAGAATCCAACAGTTTAGCAAAAACCTGTGTCTACCATATACCAGAAATTACCATTGGAGAAACACTTTATCTATCACTTACTCATCATTATCGCTTGGTTCCTCTTCSTCRTCTGAATTCTCAGCTGAATTCTCTGCTGCTCTGGAGCCAAGTGGGCACTGCTGGCTCTGCTCCCTGTTCTGCACCACAGAGTTGTCATCCTTCCCAGTCAGAGGGYGAGCAGGATCTGCTGGCAGCGCACTAGAGGGAAGAGAACCAAAAAGAACATGAAGCCATTTCAACTCACTGCAATTAATTTCACAGGGCACCAACAAATAAAACGACAGAAATTGAAACATCCCCTATTCTGATTAAGGATCCCAGGCCTTCAGCATCATCATTGTAAGAATTTTTATGTACTGCAAGTATGTCAGCGTGTCAAGTCATTCTCTTACAATCAATAACAGCTTTACAAATACAGATGAAAAGTTTCTGCTGGATTTTCCCATGATTATTTTAGTTCTCTTCCAGCAGGCCACTATATTCCAGGTCTGAATTATTTGCACAGAGTTAAGCAGAACACAAAAGCTTAGCAAAAAAAAGCCTGTTCCTACCACATATCTGAAATCAGTTTTGATAGACACTGTATCTCTCACATACCCATCGTTATCGCTTGGTTCCTCTCCATCGTCACTCGCCCCAAGCTCAGC
>NW_026628940.1:0-1721 GCF_030028575.1 Malurus melanocephalus
CGAGGGGGGGCCCGCAGCCCCTCGGAACCCCCCCGGGGGAGGCCCAGGGAAGCTTTTGGGGCGATTTCGGGGGATTTTGGCTCCGTTTGGCCGCAGATTTTCGGCGGCTGCCGAGGCCTGGAAGCCATTAGGGCTCCCCCCCCTCCGCGGCCCCCGCAGCTCCCGCCAGAACGGGCGGGGGGTCCGGGAATTGGGGGCTGCGACCCCCCCGAGGGGCCCCGCCGGGAGCGCGGAGCCCCCTCCCCGTTTTTCCCCGTTTTTCCCCGTTTTTCCCCGTTTTTCCGTTGTCCCGGTGGCGGCGGGGGGGTCCCGGTGATGGGGAGGGGGTCCCGGGGGCGGGCACGGAGGGGTTAACGGCGCTTGGCAGCGGCCCCGGGCTTTGGCGGCGGCTGAAAAGGTTCGGGGCGGTTTTGGGGGGGGGTCCCCACCCGGCGGGGAGGAGCCCGGGGGGCGCTGCCAAAATGCCCCCTCCCCTCCCCCCCCCCGGTGCCGTTTCGGGGTCGGGGGTCCCCAAAACCTTCCCGGGACCCCCGGGATGAGCCAGAGCCGTTCTGGGGGTGACCCCCCGAGCCCCCATCACCGGGGACGCGGCTCTCGGGACCCTCCCCGGGATCCCCAAAATCCCCTCGAGATCCCCAAAAATCCCGGGATCCCCAAAAATCCCCGGGATCCCCAAAAATTCTCGGGATCCCCAAAAATCCCCCCGGGATCCCCAAAATCCCCGGGATCCCCAAAAAATCCCCGGGATCCCCAAAAAATCCGCGGTATTTCCAAAATCACCCGGGATCCTCAAAATCCCCCCGGGATCCCCAAAAATCCCCCGGATCCCCAAAATCCCCCCGGGATCCTCAAAATACCCCGGGATCCCCAAAAATCCCTCGGGGTCCCCAAAAAATACGCCGGGATCCCCAAAATCCCCCGGGATGAGCCGGGGCCGCTCTCGGGGCGCTCCGGGAGTCCCCCAAAACCGCCGGGACCCCCCGAATCCCCCCCGGGTCCCCCCGCGACCCCCGGCTTGGGGCGCCCCCGCCCTGGCCCCGCCCACAACAGCGTTAGCCACGCCCACGACCACACCCATCGCGCACAAGCCCCGCCCACTTCTCCCGCGCCTTCTTTTTCCCTCCCGATTTCCGCCCGCGCCTTCAGCCGTTTCCGGCGCGTCACTTCCGGCTCGCGGTAAAGATGGCGGCGCCCTTGCGGCGGGCGCTGCAGGCCCGGGCCCGGTTCCCGGTACCGATCGCGGCCCCGGCGCGGTTTTACCGAGCGGCTCCGCTGCGCCGCCGGCCCGGCCCGGCCCCGCCGGACCCCGAGGATCAGCGGGCGGCCGCGCGGCGCTTCGGGCGGCTCGGGGAGGCCTCGCGGGTGGCGGTGTGGCGGCTGTGGCCCAGCCCCGAGCGGCTCCGGGAGGCGGAGGAGGAGGAGCGCGAGTGGGATCCGCCGCTCCGGGAGGTGGAGGCCGCGCTGGAGCAGCGGGAGCGGGAGGAGGAGCGGCCGGCCGCGCGGCGCTTCGGGCGGCTCGGGGAGGCCTCGGGGGTGGCGGTGTGGCGGCTGTGGCCCAGCCCCGAGCGGCTCCGGGAGGCGGAGGCGGAGGAGCGCGAGTGGGATCCGCCGCTCCGGGAGGTGGAGGCCGCGCTGGAGCAGCGGGAGCGGGAGGAGGAGCGGCGGAGGAGGGAGAGGTGGGGATGGGGGAACTGGGAGCGCTGGGAGGAACTGGGAATGGG
>NW_026628941.1:0-1748 GCF_030028575.1 Malurus melanocephalus
CCGCTGCCTCTTCACACACCTGAACTCCTGCTGGTGCTCACAGCAGCAAAGCCAGGCTGTTCCCTGAGCCAGACACCAGAGCCCTGTGTTGTGGGTTTACCCTGGCAGGAGGCCAGGCGCCCACTAAGTCTCTCTATCACTCCCTTTTCCCTCTGGGACAGGGGAGGGAGTAAGATGGTGAACACGCAACAGGGGAGATAAAGTAGTTTTATTATAGCAAAGATACAAAAATAAGCAAAGACTTGCACCTGCAAAAACTAAGGGAATAAAAAGAAAATCAATTTCTAGTTCCCATTAGCAGCATTGCACAGGTACTTCCCGGGAAGCAGGGCTTCAGCACGCGTAGTGGTGGCTCCGGAAGGCAAACATTGAAAACTCATGAATGCCCCCTCTTCCTCCTCTCTCAACTCGCTTATATATCTGAGCTGACGTCATATGGTGTGGAATATCCCTTTGGTTGTTTTGGATCAGCTGGCCTAGTCCTGTCCCCTCCCAGGATCTTGCCCACTGCCATCCCTTTGAGGGGGAAGGAATGTCAGAGGGACAGCGCTGGTTGGCAATATCCAAAACACTGCTCTGTTCTCAGCCCCTTTCCAGCCACTCATGCAAAGCACAGCCCTGGAAAGGCTTGAGCTTTATGTCAGCCAGACCCAACACACCCTGCTCCCACAGATGCCAGGTCTTGGCAGCACCTTCCAGGACTCTCTGCTGTGCACCGAGCACTTCTCATGCCCGCTCTGAGCAGTCTTTGGACAACACAGCACAAGCTGGCTGGCTCTGGGATCAGCAGAGCCCAAGCACAGGCGGAGGAAGGAGCAGTGGCTGTTTTGCAGCCATGCACACGAGAGATGGGAAGGGTTCCCTCCCTCTGCTCTCACTTTGCTAGGTTTCTGACTGCCTCTGGGCCAGGGGCTGCCATTCCTCTCTTGCGGGGACCAGAAGCACCAGAAGTTCCCCCAGGATGCAGGCACTGCCYGACAGCGCTCCGTACACTGGCATGGTTGCGCCTCCGAGCCTCAGCCACTCGACTGCTGCTTCATTTGCTTTTAGACAAAGCTCACTGTTAAGCATCGATGGTCGCTGCTTCTGCCCTCTCCGTGCCCCTGTGCAGGGATGCAGCATTGCTGTGCTTTCAGGAAGCTGTTCTTGAAACCTTGCAGCATTGCAAGTTCCTTAGCCCTCCTGTGCGGATGCTTGCCATGGAATCCCTCCAAAGCAGACTCAAGTTGGCTCTCCTAAAATCTAGGCTCTTTCTCCCCTAAACCGTGCTCAACAAGGCCTTTCATCCCCATGATCTTGTGCAAATGGAGCAGCAGAACAGGAACCTTTGCAGCCGCATCTGCCCTTGGACCTCTCTGCCCCTGCACAAAACACAGCACGGAAGAGAACAGCAGAAGGGGCCTGTGTATCCCGGGGCTCATTTTGTGCCACTTCAGCTCCACAGAGACACGGGTAAGGTGAAGAAGCCAAACTTTATGAACAGAAGGTGAAGTGAAGGGATGAGGTGCGAGGGAAAAAAGGGGGATGTGCAGGGTCTGAGGGCTGCAGGGAGGGAGGGAGCTGTCAATGGGGAGCGGGATGGCAGGAGGTGCTGAGCTTCCCACAGGCTCAGCTGTGAGCAGCATCAGCTGTGCCTGGAGCTGCAGCTGGTGCGCTCTGTCCTGCAGGTGCTCTCATCCTCCGTGGTGTCTGGAGGCCTTTTAGGGATGCCGGTTCAGCTCATGCAGTGCATGAGGGCTGCAGTTCTG
>NW_026628942.1:0-1800 GCF_030028575.1 Malurus melanocephalus
CGTCATCCTGGCCGTGGTGGCGCAGCTGCGCCGAGACCTGGAGGAGCCGGGCAGGAATTCCAGGTGGGGTTTTTGGGAATTTTGGGATGGGTGAGATCTCGATTTCCCAAATCCTTTCGATCACCCCTGCAAGCTGTGCGTGCAGGCCGTCATCCTGGCCGTGGTGGCGCAGCTGCGCCGAGACCTGGAGGAGCCGGGGAGGAGCTCCAGGTGGGAATTCTGGGAATTTGGGAGTTTTGAGATCTCAGTTTGCTGAATTCTCAGGGGTTTTGTTGATGGTTTTTCCCTGGAGGAGCCAGGAAGGAAATTCCAGGTGGGGATTTTAGGTTCTCAATTTGCTGAGTTTATTGATGGTTCTTCCCTGGAGGAGCCATTCCAGGTGGGGTTTTTGGTATTTTCATCTCAATTTCCTGAATTCTCGGGGGTTTGATTGATGGTTTTTCCCTGGAGGAGCCGGGATGGAGTTCGAGGTGGGATATTGGGAATTTTGGGGATTTTGGGGATTTTGGGATCTCGAATTTCTGAGTTTATTGATGGTTTTTCCCTGGAGGAGCTGGGATGTGATTCCAGGTGGGATTTAGGGATGGGCACAATCTCAGTTTCCCAAATGCTCATGGCTTTTATTGATGGTTTTTCCCTGGAGGAGCCGGGGAGGAGTTCCAGGTGGGAATTTTGAGAATTTTGGGATCTCAAATTTCCAAATTTATGATGGTTTTTCACTGGAGGAGCCATTCCAGGTGGGGTTTTGGGATCTCAATTTGCTGAGTTTATTGATGGTTTTTCCCTGGAGGAGCCAGGGTGAAATTCCAGGTGGGGATTGGGGAATTTTTGGGAGATTTCAGATGGGTGAGATCTCGATTTCCCAAATCCTTTCGATCACCCCTGCAAGCTGTGCGTGCAGGCCGTCATCCTGCCCGTGGTGGCGCAGCTGCGCCGAGACCTGGAGGAGCCGGGCAGGAGCTCCAGGTGGGAATTTGGGAATTTTGGGATTTCAAATTTTTGAGTTTATTGATGGTTTTTCACTGGAGGAGCTGGGGCGGACTGCCAGGTGAGGAATTTGGGAATTTTGGGATCTCGATTTTGTGATTTCTCAAGGGTTTTACTGATGGTTTTTCCGTGGAGGAGCTGAGACGGAGTGCCAGGTGGGGTTTTGGAGGATTTTTGGGAATTTTGAGATCCCAATTTTCTGAATTCTCATGGGTTTTATTGATGTCAAATTTTCAGGAGTTTTCCTGATGGTTTTTCCCTGGAGCAGCCGGGCAGGAGTGTCAGGTGGGGAATTTTTGGGAATTTGGGATCTCAATTTTGTGATTTTTCATGGGTTTGATTGATGGTTTTTCTCTGGAGGAGCTGGGATGTGATTCCAGGTGGGGTTTGGGATGGGCACAACCTCAGTTTCCCAGATCCTCAGCGGTTTTCCTGATGGTTTTTCCCTGGAGGAGCCGAGGAGGAGTTCCAGGTGGGATTTTGGGAATTTTGAGATCTCGATTTTGGGATTTTTCATGGGTTTGATTGATGGTTTTTCCCTGGAGGAGCCGGGATGTGATTCCAGGTAGGAATTCAGGATGTGTACAATCTCAGTTGCCCAAATTCTCATGGGTTTTCCTGATGGTTTTTCTCTGAAAGAGCCATTCCAGGTGGAGATTTGGGAATTTTGGGATCTTGATTTTGTGATTTTTCATGGGTTTCATTGATGGTTTTTTCCTGGAGGAGCCGGGTAGGAGTGCCAGGTGGAATTTTGGGAATTTTGGGGATTTTGGGATGGGTGAGATCTCGATTCCCCAAATCCTTTCGATCACC
>NW_026628943.1:0-1748 GCF_030028575.1 Malurus melanocephalus
GGGGCAATGGAGGACCTGCTGTACATGGCGCCGGCACTGAGGGTAAAAATGGGTTAAAATGGGTTAAACTGGGTTAAACTGGGAGAAACTGGGAGGGAAAATGGGTTAAAATGGGAGAAAATGGGATAAACTGGGAGAAACTGGGAGAAACTGGGAGAAAATGGGAGGGGTTGGGGGCAATGGGGGCGGTGGAGGACCTGCTGTACATGGCGCCGGCATTGAGGGTAAAAATGGGTTAAACTGGGTTAAAATGGGTTAAAATGGGTTAAACTGGGTTAAACTGGGAGAAACTGGGTTAAAATGGGTTAAACTGGGAGAAACTGGGAGGAAATGGGTTAAAATGGGAGAAACTGGGAGAGATTGGGGCGGTGGAGGACCTGCTGTACATGGCGCCGGCGCTGAGGGTAAAAATGGGAGAAAATGGGTTAAAATGGGTTAAACTGGGTTTAAATTGGATAAAATGGGAGAAACTGGGAGGGATTGGGGCAGTGGAGGACCTGCTGTACATGGCGCCGGCATTGAGGGTAAAAATGGGAGAAAATGGGGGAAAATGGGTTAAAATGGGAGAAACTGGGTTAAACTGGGAGAAACTGGGAGGGAAAATGGGTTAAAATGGGAGAAACTGGGAGAAACTGGGAGAAACTGGGAGAAACTGGGAGAAAATGGGAGAGATTGGGGTGGTGGAGGACCTGCTGTACATGGCACCGGCATTGAGGGTAAAAATGGGAGAAAATGGGGGAAAATGGGATAAAATGGGTTAAAATGGGTTAAACTGGGAGGGAAAATGGGTTAAAATGGGTTAAAATGGGAGAAACTGGGAGAAACTGGGAGGGATTGGGGGCGGTGGAGGACCTGCTGTACATGGCACCCGCGCTCAGGGTAAAAATGGGTTAAACTGGGAGAAACTGGGAGGGAAAAATGGGTTAAAATGGGAGAAAATGGGAGAAACTAGGAGAGATTGGGGCAATGGAGGACCTGCTGTACATGGCGCCGGCACTGAGGGTAAAACTGGGAGAAAATGGGGGAAAATGGGTTAAAATGCGTTTAAAATGGGTTAAACTGGGAGAAACTGGGAGAAACTGGGAGAAACTGGGAGAGATTGGGGCGGTGGAGGACCTGCTGTACATGGCGCCCGCATTGAGGGTAAAACTGGGAGAAAATGGGGGAAAAAGGGTTAAAATGGGTTAAAATGGGTTAAACTGGGTTTAAATTGGATAAAATGGGTTAAACTGGGAGGGATTGGGGGCGGTGGAGGACCTGCTGTACATGGCGCCGGCATTGAGGGTAAAACTGGGAGAAAATGGGAGAAAATCGGTTCAACTGGGTTAAACTGGGTTAAACTGGGAGAAACTGGGAGGGAAAATGGGTTAAAATGGGAGAAACTGGGAGAAACTGGGTTAAACTGGGAGGGATTGGGGCAATGGAGGACCTGCTGTACATGGCGCCCGCACTCAGGGTAAAAATGGGAGAAAATGGGTTAAAAATGGGTTAAACTGGGAGAAAATGGGTTAAAATGGGTTAAACTGGGAGAAACTGGGTTAAACTGGGAGAAACTGGGAGGGAAAAATGGGTTAAAATGGGAGAAAATGGGAGAAACTGGGAGGGATTGGGGCAATGGAGGACCTGCTGTACATGGCGCCCGCGCTCAGGGTAAAAATGGGTTAAACTGGGAGAAACTGGGAGGGAAAATGGGTTAAAATGGGTTAAACTGGGAGAAAATGGGATAAAATGGGTTAAAATGGGTTAAA
>NW_026628944.1:0-1702 GCF_030028575.1 Malurus melanocephalus
GTGCCCGGGGTTGTTTTTAGGATGTCACGGTGACCCAGCAYTGCACAGAGCTGTCCTGGGCTCTGCTCAGCCGTTTCCCCCGCAGTTTTTCCCGGTGTTTGACATTGCTGCTCTGCTGCTCTGCAGGATGGGATCGCTCAGAGCCCGGCAATAATTCCAGATTGCTCGTGTGCCTGCTGCGGGGGTGTTTGCAGAGCTCCAGGGGCAGCTCAGGCCCAGCACTGAGTGCTCCATGCTTTATTTTGGACAGGCTGACAGGATGACCAGCCCGGCTCCGAGGAGCGCCTACCCCGACGTGTCCCCGAAAACGCTGTGCAGGAGCCCCTTCCTCAGCATCAAGGTAACAGCTCCGGCTCTCTGCACACCCCTCAGGGCTCTGCAGGGCACTCACAGGGTTTTGGGGTCAGGTGAACCTACAAAATGCCCCCCGTGCTCCCTGGTGTGGGGCCGGCTCCACCCCAAAGGCATCAGTGGGGCGGTGATGTTCCAGCTCAGGTTTCACCCCAGCCCTGCAGGGACACTCCARACTGTCACAGGATGGGMTGGGKTGGGAGGGACCTCAAATCCCACCCAGTTCCACCCTCCCACTGTCCCAGGGTGCCCCARTGTCCARCCTGGGACATTTCCAGGGATGCAGGGGATCCACAGCTGCTCTGGGCACCCTGTGCCTCCCCACCCTCCAGTGAAMAATCCCTGCCCAAAATCCCATCYAGCCCTGGCTTTGTCAGTGTCAAGCCTTYCTTCAGAAAGTCTCCATCCTCCTGGACCGGGTTTAACCCCTGCAGTGAGTGTTTGAGGAGCTCTGCAGAACCACGAGCTGCACCTGGAACGGCTCCCTCTGTCCTGTCACATCTGCTTCGTTCCCTTCTGCCTCAATAATTGCTTTTTATCAGAAATTACAGCCTTAACATCAGTTCATTGCCACGTTTGGTGTAGCTGGAAGCCAATTACCTGGCTCATTAGAGAACCTCACCAGGCCAGAGAGCAAAAGGGACAGGCAGTGTTAAAGGATTGGATTTCTCTGTCCCTTTTGTGCGGAAGATTTGGGGTTTTGAGGGGTTTTGTGCAGATGCTGGTGACTTTAATCACCCCTGTGGCAGAAGGAGAGGGTGTCACTGAGGCAGAGTCACCAGAGGTTGGGGACACAGAGCTGTGCCCTGGGGTTTCTTCCCCAATCCTCTTTTCAGCCTGTTCAGCTGTTTTTACTCTGGGGGATTTTGTTTTTTCTTTCTTTACTTGACAAAAAGATTACCTTTAAAAATACAATCCCACTGATTTTTCCTGGAGGAGGTATTTTAAAAAGATAATTAATTATCTTAATTATATAATTATTTAATTCTTTATTTCAAAGATTGAACCAGCTCAGGTCTGTGAGCAGATTCAAGCTGTGTTTTTCTGTGTCTGTGCAGGCAGATCTTAAATTCCCATTCTGGTTGGGAACCCTCCTGTTGCACCCCGTGCCACGAGCAGATGGAGGGGAAGCTCCTGTCACAATTATCCTCAGCACAGGATGTTTCCCCCACATCTCTTGGGGTTTTTTCAAGAAGTGAGGCCACCCTGTCCGGTTTCTAAATGACTTCCTCAGAAAGCTTCCAGCCCTGGGTCCGAACTGTTCTCGCATTGCACAATGTTTGGATGTGTTTGAAGTGGCTGAAGGAGCAAAAATCACAGCGCTGCAGTTTTGATGTGTATTTATATCCCC
>NW_026628945.1:0-1689 GCF_030028575.1 Malurus melanocephalus
TGGGATATTGGGATATATGGGATGGTCACCATATGGGCAGGGATGGATGGGATATTGGGATATTGGGATTTATGGGATATATGGGATGGTGACCGTATGGGCAGGGATGGATGGGATATTGGGATGTTGGGATATTGGGATATTGGGATATATGGGATGGTCGCCATATGGGCAGGAATGGATGGGATATTGGGATATTGGGATTTATGGGATATATGGGATGGTGACCGTATGGGCAGGGATGGATGGGATATTGGGATATTGGGATATTGGGATTTATGGGATGGTGCTGAGGCCCTGGCACAGGAGGCCCAGAGAAGCTTTGGCTGCCCCATCCCTGGCAGTGTCCAAGGCCTCACTGGGCAGCATTGGAGCAACCTGGGACAGTGGAAGGTGCCCCTGGCCACAACRAGGGGGTGGAAAAGATCCCTTCAAACCCAAACCACACCGGGATTCCACCATTCCCTGACTCAGGAGCAGCTGCTCTGTGAGAACACCCAGACCACCAGCCCAGAGCAGTGCCCTGTGCACACCAGGGATCGGGGAGATTGGGGATCCCGGGGATGAGGACATTGGGGATCCCCGGGGGATGAGGGAGATTGGGGATCCTGGGGATGGGGGAGATTGGGGATCCTGGGGATGGGGGAGATTGGGGATCCCGGGGATAAGGGAGATTGGGGATCCTGGGGATGGGGGAGATTGGGGATCCCGGGGATGAGGGAGATTCAGGAATCCCGGGGATGAGGGAGATTGGGGATCCCGGGGATGGGGGAGATTCAGGGATCCCGGGGATGGGGGAGATTCAGGAATCCCGGGGATGAGGGAGATTGGGGATCCTGGGGGATCAGGGAAATTTGGGATCCCAGGGATGAGGACTGACCGTGTCCCCCGCTCTGTAGGGAGTGGAGCCCTTGCCGCCGGCGATGCTGAAGCCCAGGCCCTTCTCGTTGCGCACGAGGCACGTGGAGAATCTCTCGGCGGCGGGGGCTCCCTCGGGGAAGCGCAGCCCCCCTCTCCTCTCGCGGGGGCTGTAATCGTCCTCGGGGCGCAGGGCGGTGACGGTGATGGCGTTCTCGGGCTCCACCATCCGCTCCCGCAGCACCGTCATGGACACGGAGCTGCCCGAGCCCCGCAGAGCTTCCACAGCCACGTGGTGTTCAGCAGAGTGTAGAGATACTCCATTCACCTGGGGACAGACACAGCAGGGACAGCCTGACACACAGAGCAGGGACACCCTGACACACAGCACGTGGTGTTCAGCAGAGTGCAGAGACACCCCGTTCACCTGGGGACACATGGGGACAGCCATGACACACAGAACAGGGACACCCTGACACACAGTGCAAGGACACCCCGTTCACCTGGGGACACAGTGCAGGGACACCCTGACACACAGCACGTGGTGTTCAGCAGAGTGCAGGGACACCCCGTTCACCTGGGGACACAGAGCAGGGACACCCTGACACACAGCACGTGGTGTTCAGCAGAGTGCAGGGACACCCCGTTCACCTGGGGACAGAATGGGGACACCATGACACACAGCACGTGGTGTTCAGCAGAGTGCAGAGATACTCCATTCACCTGGGGACACATGGGGACACCATGACACACAGTGCAGAGACACCCCGTTCACCTGGGGACACATGGGGACAGCCTGACACACAGCACGTGGTGTTCAGCAGAGTGCAG
>NW_026628946.1:0-1799 GCF_030028575.1 Malurus melanocephalus
CCCCGATTCACCCGTGAGGACATGGGCTCGGTACAAAGCTCCCCAAATCACCCGTGGGGACACGGGCTCGGTGTAAAACTCCCTGAATTACCGGCGGGGACATGGTCTCGGTGTAAAACTCACCGAATCCCTCCGGGGACACGGGATCGGTGTGAATCTCCCCGAATCAGCCGTGGGGACATGGAATCAGTGTAAAACTCCCCGAATCGCCCCAGGGACACGGGCTCGATGTGAAACTCCCCAAATCAACCGTGAGGACACGGGCTTGGTACAAAGCTCTCCAAATCACCCTCGGCGACATGGGATCGGTGTAAAAGTCCCCTAATTACCGGCGGGGACACGGGCTCGGTGTAAAACTCTCCCCAAATTACCGGTGGGGATACGGGCTCGATGTAAAACTCCCCGAATCAACTGTGGGGACACGGAATCGGTGTAAAACTCCCCGAAACACCCGAGGGGACACGGGATCTGTGTAAAACTCCCCGAATCAACTGTGGGGACACGGGCTCGGTACAAAGCTCCTCAAATCACCGGCGGGGACACGGGATCGGTGTGAAGCTCTCCCCGAACCGCCCGAGGTGTGAAATTCCCCGAATCCCCCGAGGGACACGGGCTCGGTGTAAAAGTCACTGAATTACCGGCGGGGACACGGGCACGGTGTGAAATTCCCCGAATGATCCGAGGAGACACGGGCTCGGTACAAAACTCCCCCCGAATGACCCGCGGGGACACGGGCACGGTATGAAACTCCCCAAATCACCGCGGGGACATGGGATCGTGTAAAACTCCCCGAATCAACTGTGGGGACACGGGCTCGGTGCGAAGCTCTCCCCGAATCCCCCCAGGGACACGGGATCGGTGTAAAACTCCCCGAATCACGCCCGGGGACACGGGCTCGGTGTAAAAGTCCCCGAATGACCCGTGGGGACACGGGTTTGGTACAAAGCTCCCCAAATCACCCTCGGCGACATGGGATCGGTGTAAAAGTCCCCGAATTACCGGTGGGGATACGGGCTCGGTGTAAAACTCACTCATTCACCCGAGGGGACACGGGCTCGGTACAAAGCTCCTCAAATCACCGGCGGGGACAAGGGCTCGGTGTAAAACTCTCCCCAAATTACCGGTGGGGATACGGGCTCGATGTAAAACTCCCCGAATCAACTGTGGGGACACGGGCTCGGTACAAAGCTCCCCAAATCACCCTCGGCGACATGGGATCGGTGTAAAACTCCCCAAATCACCCCCGGGCACAGGGGCTCGGTGTGAATCACCCCGAATCACCCGAAGGGACACGGGCTCGGTACAAAGCTCCCCCCGAACCGCCCCAGTGCCCCCTGCCCTGGCACCCACAGGGACACGGGGACGGTCCGGCGGTGTCACCGGAGCTCTGTCCGTGTCACCGGCAGCATTCCCACCCATCCAGCTCCTCCCTGCACCCCAGAACTGCGATTTCCAGCGTTTCACCCGAGGATTCCCGGCGTGGGGATCTCCCGGGGTTCGGGGATCTCAACCCAAAACAAGCCCGGGGGTTTGGAAACCATAACCCAAAACCAGCCCAGGACTTTGGGGGGATCACAACCCAAACCAGCCCGGGGTCTTGAGGGATCACAACCCAAAACCAGCCCAAGGTTTGGGGAGTCCATCCCAAAACCAGTCCGGAGTTTCAGGAATCCCAACCCAAAACCAGCCCCAAGCTTTGAGGATCTCAACCCAAAACAAGCCCGGGATTTTGGAAACCATAACCCAAAACCAGCCCAGGACTTTGGGGGGATCACAACCCAAACCAGCATGGGGCTTTG
>NW_026628947.1:0-1759 GCF_030028575.1 Malurus melanocephalus
CGGGATCTGATGACACGTCCTGCAATGATGATGGGAGAGACCTGCAGGAGCAGCCCCAGGGTTGGGATTTGTAAAGCCAAAAACTGCTCTCAGTCCCAAAATTCTTCCTTTGATCCCATTCCTAATCACTGGGTAACCTATTCAGTGGTGTCTTTTTTCACCCCAGTTCCTGAGTATTTTTCCTGGGTTTTGGATATTTCTCCTCGTTTTTGGATTTTCCCCCAATTCCTGGATGTCCCTGTTTGATTTTTGGGTTTTTTCACCCCAGTTGCAGAGTATTTCTCCTAGTTTATGGATATTTTTCCTAGTTTTTGGATATTTTTCCTAGTTTATGGATATTTCTCCTAGTTTATGGATATTTCTCCTCATTTCTAATTTCCTCCCAAACTCCTGGATGTCCCCGTTTGATTTTTGGGTTTTTTCACCCCAGTTCCTGAGTATTTTTCCTCGTTTATGGCTATTTTTCCTAGTTTATGGATATTTCTCCTAGTTTTTAGATATTTCTCCTAGTTTATGAATATTTTTCCTAATTTATAGATATTTCTCCTAGTTTTTGATTTCCCCCCAAACTCCGGGATGTCCCCGTTTGATTTTTGGGTTTTTTCACCTCAGTTGCAGAGTATTTTTTCAAGTTTATGGATATTTTTCCTAGGTTATGGATGTTTTTCCTGGTTTATGAATATTTGTCCTAGTTTATGGATATTTCTCCTGGTTTATGGACATTTCTCCTAGTTTATGGATATTTCTCCTTGTTTCTGAATATTTTTCTTAGTTTATAGATATTTCTCCTAGTTTCTGATTTCCCCCCAAACTCCTGGATGTCCCTGTTTGATTTTTGGGTTTTTTCACCTCAGTTGCAGAGTATTTTTCCTAGTTTATGGATATTTTTCCTAGTTTATGGATATTTTTCCTAGTTTATGGATATTTTTTCCAGCTTCTGGATTTTTCCCCAAACTCTGGATGTCCCCGTTTGCTTTTTGGGTTTTTTCACCCCAGTTGCAGATTATTTTTCCTAGTTTCTGGATATCTTTCCTAGTTTATGGATATTTCTCCTAGTTTATGGATATTTCTCTTCGTTTATGGGTATTTTTCCTAGTTTATAGATATTTCTCCTCGTTTCTGCATTTCCTCCCAAACTCCTGGATGTCCCTGTTAATTTTTGGGTTTTTTCACCTCAGTTGCAGAGTATTTTTCCTAGTTTATGGCTATTTTTCCTAGTTTATGGATATTTCTCCTCGTTTCTGAATATTTTTCCTCGTTTATGGATATTTCTCCTCGTTTCTGGATATTTTTCCTAGTTTCTGGATATTTTTCCTAGTTTCTGATTTTCCCCCCAAACTCCTGGATGTCCCTGTTTGATTTTTGGGTTTTTTCACCTCAGTTGCAGAGTATTTTTCCTCATTTCTGGATATTTCTCCCAGTTTCTGGATTTCCCCCCAAACTCCTGGATGTCCCTGTTAATTTTTGGTTTTTTTCACCCCATTCCTCAGTATTTTTCCTAGTTTATGGCTATTTTTCTTAGTTTATGGATATTTCTCCTCGTTTCTGATTTCCCCCCAAACTCCTGGATTTAACTCCTGTTAATTTTTGTTTTTTTCCCCCATTCCCGTTCCTGCAGTGGGACGACCACGCGGCGTTTCGTGGGCCACACCAAAGACGTGCTGAGCGTGGCTTTTTCCTCGGACAACCGGCAGATCGTGTCGGGCTCCCGGGACAAAACCATCAAGCTCTGGAACACGCTGGGGGTCTGCAAGTACAC
>NW_026628948.1:0-1761 GCF_030028575.1 Malurus melanocephalus
CCGGGTTTGGGGGACCCCCCCCCGTCAGCGGATTGGGGGGAGGGGCAGCGGGAGGGGGAGGGGCCGCCCCTCCCCCCGCCCGAGGCGCCCCCGACCCAAACGGGGACCCCCTCCCCAACCCCGGGGCCTTCGAGGAGTGTCACCGGCGCTGCAAAGGTGAGAGGGGCAAAAAACCGGGGAAAAATGGAGTGAAAATAGCGGAAAATGACCCAAAATTAACCTGAAATTACCCCGAAATTAACCTGAAATTATCCCAAAATAACCGCGGGAAAATGGACCGAAAAGAGCGGAAAATTCACCCAAAATTAACCTGAAAATTGCCCCAAAATTACCCCAAAAATCGGCCCGAAAATATTGGAAAATTACCCCAAATTAACCCCAAAATAACGGCGGGAAAATGGACCGAAAAGAGCGGAAAATGACCCAAAATTAACCCCAAAATTACCCCGAAAATTGGCCTGAAAATATTGGAAAATGGCCCAAAATCGACCCAAAATTTATCCCAAAATAACCGCGGAAAAATGGACCGAAAAGAGCGGAAAATGACCCAAAATTAACCCAAAATTAACCTGAAATTAACCCGAAATTAACCTGAAATTAACCCAAAATAACCGCGGAAAAATGGACCGAAAAGAGCGGAAAATGACCCAAAATTAACCTGAAATTAACCCGAAATTAACCCAAAATTATCCCAAAATAACCGGGAAAAATGGACCGAAAAGAGCGGAAAATGACCCAAAATCGACCCAAAAATTAACCCAAAATAACCGTGGAAAAATGGACCGAAAAGAGAGGAAAATGACCCAAAATTAACCCGAAATTAACCCGAAATGAACCCGAAATTATCCCAAAATTACCCCAAAATAACCGCGGAAAAATGGAGTGAAAAGAGCGGAAAATGACCCAAAATTAACCAGAAAATTGCACCAAAATTGCCCCAAAAATCAGCCCGAAAATATTGGAAAATGGCCCAAAATTAACCCCAAATGACCCGAAAATTGCACCAAAATCAACCCCAAATTACCCCAAAAATCGGCCCGAAAACACCGGAAATCGACCCAAAATCAACCCGAAAATTGCACCAAAATCAACCCCAAATTACCCTGAATTTGCCCCAAAAATGACTCCAAAATCGCCCCAAAAAACACCGAAACCGACCCTGAAATGGCCCCAAAATTGCCCCAAATCCCCCCAAAAAATCCACAAAAATCCCCCAAAAAATCCCAAAAATTCCGGAAATTCCCGAATTTTCCCAAATTTTGTGTTTTTTTCCCCAGAATTGTTCCCGGTGCAGATGGAGGGGGTGAAGCTCACGGTCAACAAAGGCCTCAGCAATCACTTCCAGGTGGGAATTTGGGGGAATTTCGGGAATTTTGGGGGAAAATTTGGGAATTTGGGGAATTTTCGGGAACATTTCGGGGAATTTTTGGGAATTTTCAGGATTTTTTTCGCATTTTTTTCGCATTTTTTCCACAATTTTTTGAAGAATTTTGGGGGTCTGGAGCCACTTCCAGGTGGGAATTTGGGGGGATTTCGGGAATTTTGGGGAAAATTTGGGAATTTGGGGAATTTTCGGGAAAATTTCTGGGAATTTTGGGCAGTTTTGGGAAACTTTTTTAAAGAGTCATTTTTTAAAGATTTTTTTGCAGTTTTTTTCCATTTTTGGGGAATTTTTGGGGGTCTGGAGCCACTTCCCAGTGGGAATTTGGGGGAATTTCGGGAATTTTGGGGAAAATTTGGGAATTTTTGGGGTTTTTTGGG
>NW_026628949.1:0-1738 GCF_030028575.1 Malurus melanocephalus
TCAGGAACCCCAAAAATCCCAAAAATCCCA
The DNA here is from genome assembly GCF_030028575.1 of Malurus melanocephalus. Classification (NCBI taxonomy): domain Eukaryota; kingdom Metazoa; phylum Chordata; class Aves; order Passeriformes; family Maluridae; genus Malurus; species Malurus melanocephalus. The sequence goes on from NW_026628949.1 coordinate 31, forward strand.
AAAAAATCCCAAAAAAACAAAAAACCAAAAAAAAACCCCTAAAATCCCCCAAAAAATCCAGCAAAAAAAGCACAAAATTCAGCAGAAACGGCCCCAAATCCCGGCCTGGGCCAGCCCCGGGAGCTCCCTGGGAACGGGAAATTTGGGGTCAGGACCCCCAAAAACCCCAAAAACTCACCCTGAAAACCCAAAAAATCCCAAAAAAACTGAAAAAACCCCAAAAAACCAAAAAAATCCAACAAAAAATGCAACAAACTGAGGAAAAACAGCCCCAAATCCCGGCCTGGACCAGCCCCGGGAGCTCCCTGGGAACGGGAAATTTGGGGTCAGGACCCCCAAAAACCCCAAAAAACCCCACCCTGAAAACCCAAAAAAACTGAAAAAAACCAAAAAAACCCCGAAAAAAACCCAAAAAAACCCCACAAAAAACACCAAAAATGCAGCAAAACCGGCCCCAAATCCCGGCCTGGACCAGCCCCGGGAGCTCCCTGGGAACGGGAAATTTGGGGTCAGGAACCCAAAAACCCCAAAATCCCAAAAAAACCCCCAAAAAATCTGAACACAGCCAGGCCAATGACACATTTTATTTAGGATTAATTTAGGGTTATTTGGGATGACTTTAATTGGGTTTTTTGGGGGATTTTGAGTTATTTTATCTGGGATTTTTTTGGATTTTGGGTTTTTTTTATCTGCGATTTTTTTTTATTTTTTCTGGGATTTTTTTAGATTTTGGGTGATTTTATCTGGGATTTGTTTTTGATTTTGGGTGACTTTATCTGTGATTTTTTCGGATTTTGGGTGGTTTTATCTGGGATTTTTTTGGGGTTTTGGGTTATTTGGGGTTACTTTGGGCTATTTCATCTGGAATTTTTTTGTGTTTTGAGTTATTTTAACCAGGTTTTTTTGCATTTTTATATAATTTATGATAATTTTTTCCATTTTTCTCACCTGAACACGGCCAGACAGGTGGCAGGGTGTCCATAGAGCCGCTCCAGCGTGGCTTTGGGGCCATTTTAGGCCATTTTGGGCCATTTTAGCCGGGTTTTTTTCCAGTTTTGAGCTATTTTTAGCTATTTTAACCGGGTTTTTTTTCATTTTTACATATTTTTGATAATTTTTTCCATTTTTCTCACCTGAACACAGCCAGACAGGTGGCAGGGTGTCCATAGAACCATGGGGAGTTTATTTAGGCCCTTTTTAGGCTATTTTGTGTGGGGTTTTTTGCAGTTTTGAGCTATTTTTAGCTATTTTAACCGGGTTTTTTTGCATTTTTATATAATTTATGATAATTTTTTGCATTTTTCTCACCTAAACACAGCCAGACAGGTGGCAGGGTGTCCATAGAGCCGCTCCAGCGTGGCTTTGGGGCCATTTTAGACCATTTTGGGCTATTTTGGGTGGGTTTTTTTTCCATTTTGAGCTATTCTGATGCCGTTTTTTTAGATTTTATATAATTTTTGATAATTTTTTCAATTTTTCTCACCTGAACACGGCCAGGCAGGTGGCAGGGTGTCCATAGAGCCGGTCCAGCGTGCCGGGGCTGAGCCCCCTCAGGAATTCCTGCAGGTTTTTGCACTGGAGCTGCCCCCGGGGCGGGGCCCTGGGCGGGGCCGGGGGCGGGGCCGGCTCCATCCGCACCTGAGGGTCACCTGAGGTCACCTGGGGTCACATGAGGTCATCTGAGGTCATCTGGGGTCACCTAAGGGTC
>NW_026628950.1:0-1738 GCF_030028575.1 Malurus melanocephalus
CTGTTGGGGACTTCAACAGTTGGGGACTTCAACAGCTCCTCCACTCCAGGAGCTGGAGGCTGATGTGGGATGCCACAGGAGACACCCTGATAGCAGCACCAGCTCCAGAGGCACACAGGGGCACTGGGCTATGGGGTGACCACGATACTGTCAGCAGTACTAAGGCTGCCCTGGGGTCTGGTACCCCTGCCCAGAGAATGCCCCAGTGCCCCCCTTCCCCTCCCCTCTGGTGCTGGGCATTCCCCAGCCGGGATGTTCGGTATCCCCCAGTGACCCCATGCCCCCGGTGACCCCATGCCCCTGATGACTCCCCTTGCACTGTCCCCACTTCCACCCTCCCTGGCTTTGGCTCATCCCTGCCCGTCTCACCCCGGCTTCTCCTGCTGGCCCCACTCTCTCACCAGCTCAGTCCCCCAGSAGATGCAATCCCAGGCCACACATTTGATCTCTCCCTGCGAGCCCAGGGAGCAGCGGGCTGAGCCCCACACCTGTCCTGCCAAACCCCCTCCTCCTCCACCCCCTCTGCCCCCACCACTCCCCAGGGCACGGTCCCGAGGGGTCCCTGAGCAGCCGCTGCCGCAGCCACTGCTCCCCAGCCCCGACACCACCCGGTACCGCTTCTGCAGGGGCTCCTCTGCCTTCCCTGCAGGTGAGACCCAGCCATCCCAATAGCCCTGGGCTGGGCTCCCCGACCCGCCCCGGACACCGGGGGCACTGGGCCGCACTCAGGCAGCTGCCCCACGGAGGAGGCTCCCTACTCCCCACCATGCCGGGGCTGGTCTGGCAGCTGCTGCAATCTAGAGTTTGGAGCTTTTCGTGCAGCAAGGAGGAATTTCAGGGTTGAGACCAGGCCTGAGACAATGGGGGCTGCTGTTTTTCAGTGATGCCCTTCAGGGCTGGAACACAGAGAATGTAGCCGGGGTCAGAGCCTGGATCTGCGGGGAGCTCAGGAGCCCCTCCTGCCAGGACTATACCCCTCAGCTGYCCATGGCCAGGAGGGAGCAGGGGACAACAGGATCAGCTGGAAAGTGCTGATCACGAATCCCCCATGTTCCCTGAAATCTCTGTGCTCTGCCCACGCTGTCCCTTGTCTGTGCAGGGAACAGAGCCCTCCGCAGTCAGGCAGGGATTGAAGCTYCCTGCTCAGACTCTGTGCTCTCCCTGCCAGCCCCACTGACACCCCGCTACCATCATTGTCCCTCACAGGTGACCTGGAGCTCTTCTTGCTGCCCCTCCTGGGGACACAGAGCCTCTCCTGGCCCAGGTCCCAGCCTGGCCACACGCCCTCCTGCCCTGGCAGGGCTCAGCCCGGGCCCCTCCCGGATCCTGACATTAAAAGGGCAGCGCTGGGAGAAGGCGGCAGCAGCCCTGAGGGCAGTCAGGGCTCCACAGCCCCCGGGCCGGATCCTGCTGCAAGTGCCATCCTTGCCACTCCCCACATCCCCACGGCTGCTCCATCTGAGTGCTGCTCAAGATCCCTTCCAAGGCCTCACGTCCAACTTGTGACCGATCCCCATCTTGTCACCCAGCCCAGAGTACTGAGTGTCACATCCAGGCATTCCTTGGACACTGCCAGGGATGGGGACTCCCCCACCTCCCTGGGCAGCCCCATCCAAGGCCTGACCACCCTTTCCTGTCCAACCTGAACCTCCCCTGACACAGCTTGAGGCCGTTTCCTCTTGTCCTGTCACTTCTTATCTGGGAGCAGAGCCCGACTCCACCTCGCTACAACCTCCTG
>NW_026628951.1:0-1735 GCF_030028575.1 Malurus melanocephalus
CCTCTCTCCTCTCTCCTCTCTCCTCTCTCCTCTCTCCTCTCTCCTCTCTCCTCTCTCCTCTCTCCTCTCAAGTTTTATTTATTCAATGCAGCAGCTAAACCACGGCAAGCAGCCTGACTTTCCTTCTCACAGTTCCACTTCAGCCTTTCAAATGAGTGTGAGATGGCTTTTAAAAGACCTTAACACACAGTCAAATGCAAACAAAGAGTCAGATACCGCCTGTTAGAAGTACATGGCATGAGGCACCATGAGCATCTGGAAAGGCAGAGACACGACAAGAACAGCGTAAGTGGTTGCCTCAACCCATTCCTCATYATGGAAGGTGAGGAAGAGAAGAGAGCTTTCTCTCTTCAGAAAGAGACAAAGCATTTTCTTCAGGCATGCTGAACCAAATCAGCACTCAGGAGCTCCAAGGATTTATCAGCAAAGTCCAGGCTGTGTTCCTTGTGCCTTCAATAGTATCATGGGCTGGAGAGTCCCATTCTTGGAGGAGGCAACTGAGRTGGGCTATGTTACTTGCTGACCTTGGGTCCCCGAGTCCTTCTCACGTGCCATTTCCAAAAAACAAAGTTTGTACACTATCAAGTAAAGTTCAGTTTCAAGTTCCCAAGCTTTATTSACAAAATCATAAGGGGAAARTCCTTCATGTGCACACATTTCTCAGGAAAGAAACATAACTTAAGGGTTTTCATTTAGGGCTGATTTTTTCATCTTAACTCATCCCATTATTGGCCTTTCTTAGAAATACATTGTTGAATGAGTTAAGATGGTGTGTCAAGCTTAAATTTGAATTTCATTATTGTTGAAACCTCAATGTTAAAATAACATAGCTTTTTTTGTGTTTAATTTCCTCTTTTTTATTAAAAATAAAATATATATGTTTGAGGGAAAGTTATTGAAAGCATATTCTTTAACCCAAAGACCACCCAGAATCAATGTAAATGTTTATTTAAGCAGTTTTTAAAATGATACTAGGTATCAGAACAATTGGAATAGCTCCACAGGAGTATTAGTTTTTCTGGTATATCATCATGTCAATACAGATCTAGATRCATGATTGTGAGATTGAAGTCTAAGTATGTGAAATGGCTAGTCCTTTGACTTTATCTCTTTCTTTTGGACAAATAGAATTGCTTTCCAAATTTTGCTGTTTGAACTTCAAGCCAATTTTAGTTATGGGAGAACAAAAGTAATTTAAACTTCCATGATTTATTCATTTAACATTAATAAAACTGAAAAATAGCACTCTGTTTGGTAATGRTAATCAAAATGGTCTTGCAAACCACTGGAATTAAAGTATGGTAATGAAAGCGCTGACAGATCCTTTACTGTAGTGATGGGAACCATATTTCTGCCTTATCCACACTATAATCTGTAAATAATGCTTCGTTCTCTTAGCGAAGTGTGGAGAGTGATTCATTGTCATTGTTAGCATGGACAGATAAATAACCTAAGACACTTCTCAAAATAATGGCATGCAAGTGAAATCCAGTCTGCCACAAGACTCAAAAGATACTGYGGATTTTGGCCTTCCTCATCCAAGTATCTCAAAGTAGCTCAGCTACTATTAAATGTTTCCCCTGCAGACGGGGAAGCTGGGGAGATGACAGCCCAATGATACAATACTTATATTACTTTTCTTTTCTTCTTTTTTTTTTTTTTTTTTTTTTTTTTTTTTTTTTTTTTTTTTTTTTTTTTTTTCAGAAGTGTTTATTTACTGATTGAATCTGAGCTG
>NW_026628952.1:0-1747 GCF_030028575.1 Malurus melanocephalus
GGCGCCGGTGTCGAAGTAGGAGAAGAGCGAGTCCAGCTCGTCCGGGCAGAACAGGGAATCGCGGCGGAACTTCCGCTCCAGGGTGGCTGCTGGGACACGAGGGGTTAATTACCGAGGGGTTAATTACCGAGGGGTTAATTACCGGGAAATGAGGGGTTAATTACCAAGGGGTTAATTACCGGGAAATGAGGGGTTAATTACTGAGAAATGAGGGGTTAATTACTGGGAAATGAGAGGTTAATTACCCGGAAGTGAGGGGTTAATTACCTGGAAATGAGGGATTAAATACTGGGAAATGAGGGGTTGGTCAGTGGGAAATGAGGGATTGGTCACGCAGATTGGTCACTGGGAAATGAGGGGTTAATGACCAGGAAATGAGGGGTTAATTACCAGGAAATGAGGGGTTAATTACCAGGAAATGAGGGGTTAATGAGCTGGGAATGAGGGGTTCATGACCCAGAAATGAGGGGTTAATTACTGGGAAATGAGGGATTGGTCACTGGAAAATTCAGGATCAGTCACAAGGAAATGAGGGATTGGTCACTCGGATTGGTCAGCGGGAAATGAGGGATTGGTCAGCGGGAAATGAGGGATTGGTCACTTGGATTGGTCAGCAGGAAATTGGGATCGGTCTGCAGGAAACAGGGATGGGTCAGTGGTTGCCCACCTGCGGGCAGCAGCCCCGGCGCGGTGGCCGCAGTGTCCTGGCGGTGCTTCCTGCGGGCGGGCGGGGCGCGGTGGCCGCTGGCGTGGCGCTGGCACCGGCCGGGGCACCAACGGCGCGAGCGGCGATCGCCCTCGGACACCGAGGGCACGGACGGCAGCTTCCGCAGGAAACGCCGCTGCACGTACTTGACCTTGATCCAGGACTCCTTGTCCTGCCTGGGGACACGGACATGGCATGGACACATGGACAGATGGACAGGGATGGACACAGGGATGGACACAGGGATGGATGGACGGACACAGGGATGGACACAGGGATGGATGGATGGATACAGGGATGGACATAGGACCACGTGCTTGACCTTGATCCAGGACTCCTTGTCCTGCCTGGGGACACGGACACGGGATGGACAGATGGACAGATGGACAGGGATGGACATAGGGAGGGATGGACACAGGGATGGACAGATGGACAGATGGACAGGGATGGATGGATGGATGGATGGATGGATGGATGGATGGATGGATGGATGGATGGATGGGCGGACAGAGGGATGGAGAGGAATGGACAGGGATGGATGGAGAGATGGACAGAGGGATGGATGGAGGGATGGACAGACAGACATTGGGAGGGATGGACAGATGGACGGATGGTGGGATGGACAGACAGACGGACACGGGGATGGACAGACAGGCAGACATTGAGATGGACAGGTGGACGACATTGGGATGGATGGATGGATGGATGGATGGATGGATGGATGGATGGATGGACAGAGAAATGGACAGATGGAGGGATGGACAGATGGACGGACATTGGGATGGACATTGGGATGGACAGATAGCCAGACGTTGGGATGGACAGACAGACATTGGGTTGGACAGATGGGTGGACATTGGGATGGACATTGGGATGGACGGACGGCCGGACATTGGGATGGACATTGGTGTGGACAGCCGGCCGGGTCTCACCTGGAGCTCCCCGGCGCGGGTTTCCGCAGCCCCAGCTGCTCGCACTGCGCCTCGTAGATCTGGTTCAGCGTGCTGTTCCCCAGCTCGCACATCAGCTGTGGGCACGGGA
>NW_026628953.1:0-1700 GCF_030028575.1 Malurus melanocephalus
CCCTTGGCCCCAGTCCCTCTCCAGCTCTCCCGGAGCCCCAAAAGCGGYCCCAAAAGGGGCTCTGAGCTCTCCCTGGACCCTTCCCTTCTCCAGGGAAACATTCCCAGCTCTCCCAGCCTCTCCTAACGCAGGAAGGGCAGTTCAGCTCCTCATTCCCATTTCAGGGAGCCGGGCAGAGCCTGGAGCTGCTCCCGTACCGCGGATCCGGGGGTGCCGCTCCGGGATGGAGCTGCGGGGAACGGCCGGAGCTGCCCGGAGCGTACCGGGGATGTGGCGGGGCCGGGGCTGGGGATGGTTCGGGGGCTGTCGGTACCGGGGATGGTCCGGGCGGTACCGGGGATGGTCCGGGCGGTACCGGGGATGGTCCGGGTGGTACCGGGATGGTCCGGGCGGTACCGGGGAATGATCCGGGCTTTGCCGGGATGATCCCGGCGGTTTCGGTACCGGGATGGTCCGGGCGGTTTCGGTACCGGGGATGATCCGGGCGGTACCGGCATGGTCCGGGCGGTACCGGGATGGTCCGGGCGGTACCGGGATGGTCCAGGCGGTGCCAGGGATGATCCGGGCGGTTTCGGTACCGGGGATGGTCCGGGCGGTACCGGGGATGATCCAGGCTTTGCCGGGATGGTCCGGGTGATACCGGGGATGATCCGGGCGGTACCGGGATGGTCCACGCGGTGTCCGGGATGATCCGAGCGGTACGGTGGACGATCCGGGAAGTTTCAGCGCCGGGATGATCCAGGCGGTTTCGGTACCGGGATAGTCCGAGCGGTACCGGGGATGGTCCAGGCGGTACCGGGGATGATCCAGGCGGTTTCGGTACCGGGATAGTCCGAGCGGTACCGGGGATGATCCCGTTGGTATCGGTATGATCCAGGCAGTGCCGGGGATGATCCAGGCGGTTTCGGTACCGGGATGATCCAGGAGGTTTCGGTACCGGGGATGGTCCGGGCGGTACCGGGGATGGTCCACGCGGTATCGGGATGATCCACGCGATGTCCGGGATGATCCGGGCAGTACCGGGGATGGTCCAGGTGGTACCGGGGATGGTCCGGGCGGTACCAGGATGATCCGGGCGGTTTCGGTACCGGGATGATCCGGGCGGTATTGGGGATGGTCCGGGCGGTACCGGGGATGATCCAGGAGGTTTCGGTACCGGGGATGATCCGGGTGGTACCGGGGGTGATCCAGGGAGTTTCGGTACCGCGATGATCCAGGCGGTGTCCGGGATGATCCCGCCGGTACCGGGATGATCCAGGCGGTACCGGGGATGATCCGGGCGGTACCGGGGATGGTTCGGGGGCTGTCGGTACCGGGATGGTCCGGGCGGTGTCCGGGATGATCCCGCCGGTACCGGGGATGGTCCGGGAGGTACCGGGGATGATCCCGCCGGTACCGGGCTGGGCTGAGGCTCCTCCGAGCCGCCCGTTTGTGCCCGGCCCGGGTTAATCCCGGCAGTTGGGCAGGAGCGGAGCCGCCTGTGGCAGGATGATCCCGGGGACAGGAAAAGCCGCGTTTGCCCTTTGGGATTGCCCGAGGAACGGGGCTGCAGCGGGGCCGGGCGGACACTGGGTGTCACTGCGGGATCGCTGTGGGACCGGTATGGGATCGCTGTGGGACCGGTATGGGTGACACTGTGGGATCGCTGTGGGATCGCTGCGGGACCGGTATGGGTGACACTGTGGGATCGCTGTGGGATC
>NW_026628954.1:0-1794 GCF_030028575.1 Malurus melanocephalus
CACTCCCGGTGCGCGATGAGGGCGGCGCCGAGGGGCTGGTCAGGGACACCATCCCCAATGAACCCCATTAAATCCCATAAAATCGGGATAAAATCGGGATAAAATCCCCTATAAATTCCGGATAAAATCGGGATAAATTCCCTATAAATCCCCTGTAAAATCGGGATCATTTTGGGATAATTTCCCCTATAAATCCCGGATATATTGGGGATAAAATCCCCTATAAATCCCCTATAAATTCGGGACAAAAAATTGGGATAAAATCGGGATAAAATCAGGATAAAATCCCCTATAAATCCCGGATAAAATCCCCGACAAATTCCCTATAGATTCGGGATAAAATCCCCTATAAATTCGAGAAAAAATCGGGATAAAATCCTCTATAAAATGGGGATAAACTCCCCTATAAATCCGGGATAAAATCGGGATATAATCCCCTATAAAATCGGGATAAAATCCCCTATAAATTCGGGATAAAATCCCCTATAAAATCGGGATAAAATCCCCATAAATTCCCCTATAAATCCCCTATAAATTCGGGATAAAATCGGGATAAAATCCGCTATAAATTATGGATAAAATCCCCTATAAAATCGGGATAAAATCGGAATAAAATCCCCTATAAATCCCGGATGAAATCGGGATAAATTCGGGATAAAATCCCCTATAAATTGCCCGTTTTCATCCCGATTTTTGCACTCCCGGTGCGCGATGAGGGCGGCGCCGAGGGGCTCGTCAGGGACACCATCCCCAATGAACCCCATTAAATCCCATAAAATCGGGATAAAATCCCCTATAAAATCGGGATAAAACCGGGATAAATTCCCCTATACATCCCCTATAAAATCGGGATAATTTCTCCTATAAATCCCGAATAAATTAGGGATAAAATCCCCTATATATCCCGGATAAAATCCTCCATAAAATCGGGATAAAATCTCCTATAAATCCCCTATATATTCCGGATAAAATCGGGATAAATTCCCCATAAATTCCCCTATAAATCTCCTATAAAATAGGGATAAAATCGGAATAAAATCCCCTATAAATTCGGGATAAAATCCCCTATAAATTTGGGTTAAAATCAGGATAAAATCCCCTATAAATCCCAGATAAAATCAGGATAAAATCCCCTATAATTCGGGATAAAAATCCCCTATTAATTCTTCATAAAATCCCCTATAAATTCGGGATAAATTCGGGATAAAATCCCCTATAAAATCGGGATAAATTCTTCATAAAATCCCCTATAAATTCGGTATAAAATCGGGATAAAATCCTCTATAAAATGGGGATAAACTCCCCTATAAATCCGGGATAAAATCGGGATAAAATCCCCTATAAATCTCGGATAAAATCGGGATAAATTCCGGATAAAATACCCTATAAAATCGGGATAAAATCGGAATAAAATCCCCTATAAATCCCCTATAAAATCGGGATAAAATCCCCTATAATTTCGGGATAAAATCCCCTATAAATTCGGGATAAAATCTTCTATAAAATCGGGATAAAATCCCCATAAATTCCCCTATAAATCCCCTATAAAATCGGGATAAAATCGGAATAAAATCCCCCATAAATCCCCATAAAATTGGGATAAATTCTCCATAAAATCCCCTATAAATCCGGTATAAAATCGGGATAAATTCGGGATAAAATCCCCTATAAATTTCGGATAAAATCCCCTATAAACTCGGGATAAATTCGGGATAAAATCCCCAATTTTCCCCCGATTTTTCCACTCCCGGTGCGCGATGAGGGCGGCGCCGAGGGGCTGGTCAGGGACACCAT
>NW_026628955.1:0-1779 GCF_030028575.1 Malurus melanocephalus
TAACCTCAATAAACTATTTTTATTTCTGATTTTTCAGCAGTTTCTCCTCGCTGGTGCTGAACAAAGCCTGGCAGGGAAGCAGGGTAACTTTCCTTTCTCAGGGTGGGTGGTGAAGCAACAACTCCGAGGTAAGAAAAGGGGGCAGAACCTCAAAATTTGGGTCAAAGGAGGTTTTTCTGCAGGCAGAAGGGGCTGGAACTCGATGATTTTTAAGGTCACTTCTGACCTAACCCACTCTGTGATTCTGGAGAAGATGGGGTCTCCAAAATCCCTGATTCTGGAAAAGATGGGGTCTCCAAAATCCCTGATTCCTGGTTGGATGAAGTCTCCAAAATCCCTGATTCTGCATGGAATGATGTCTCCAAAATCCCAGATTCTGGGTAGGATGAGGTCTCCAAAATTTCTGATTCAGGGAGGTATGAGGTCTCCAAAATCCCTGATTCGGGGTGGGATTAGGTCTCCAAAATCCCATTTCCTGGCTGGATGAGGTCTCCAAAATCCCTTATTCCAGGGTGGATGGGGTCTCCAAAATCCCCAATTCCTGGTAGGACAAGGTCTCTAAAATTCCCAATCCATTAGGAAAGACCTCTCTGCTCCAATCCTCAATCCACCAGGAAAGGTCTCTATGCTCCAATCCATGAGGAAAGGTTTCTCTGCTCCAATCCTTTCAATCCACCAGGAAAGTTCTCTCTGCTCCAATCTCTTTCCAGTCCTCAAGGTCTCTGCTCCAATTCATGACAAAAGACCTCCCTGCTCTAATTCATGAGGAAAGGTCTCTGTTCCAATCCTTTCCAATCCACGAGGAAGGTTCTCTCTGCTCCAATCCCTTTCCAATCCACAAGGTCTCTGCTCTAATCCATGAGGAAAGACCTCCCTGCTCCAATCCATGATGAAAGGTCATCTTTGCTCCAATCCTTTCCAATCCATGAGGAAAGGTCTCTCTGCTCCAATCCACCAGGAAAAGTTTCTCTGCTCCAATCCTTTACAATGCATGAGGAAAGGTTTTTCTGCTCCAATCCTTTCCAATCCATGAGATCTCTGTTCCAATCCTTTCTAAACCACAAGGAAAGTTCTCTCTGCTCCAATCCCTTTCCAACCCTCAAGGTCTCTGTTCCAATCCATGAGGAAAGACCTCCCTGCTCCAATCCATGAGGAAAGATCTTTCTGCTCCAATCCTTCTCAATCCATGAGGCCTCTCTGCTCCAATCCAAAAGGAAAAGCCTCTCTGCTCCAATCGTTCCCAATCCATGAAGAAATGTCTCTCTGCTCCAATCCACCAGGAAAGGTCTCTCTGCTCCAATCCTTTCAAATCCATGAGGAAAGTTCTCTCTGCTCCAATCCGTGAGCGAAGTGACCACTGTGCTCCAATCCTTCCCAATCCACCAGGAAAGGTTTCTCTGCTCCAATCCCTCCCAATACATGAAGAAATGTCTCTCTGCTCCAATCCACCAGGAAAGGTTTCTCTGCTCCAATCCTTTACAATCCACAAGGTCTCTCTGCTCCAATCCTTTCTAATCCACGAGGAAAGGCCTCTCTGCTCCAATCCATGAGGAAAGGTCTCCACTCCAATCCTTTCCAGTCCATGAGGCCTCTCTGCTCCAATCTTTCCCAATCCGTGAAGAAATGTCTCCCTGCTCCAATCTGTAAGGAAAGGTTTCTCTGCTCCAATCCTTCCCAATCCACGAGGAAAGGCCTCTCTGCTCCAATCCATGAGGAAAGTTCTTCGCTCCAATAATTTCCAATCCATAAGGAAAGGTCTCCCTGCTCCAATCCATGAGG
>NW_026628956.1:0-1787 GCF_030028575.1 Malurus melanocephalus
AAAAAAAAAAAAAAAAAATTCTTCAACTGAGATTAAGAATCAGTAGAATGACAAGGTTTCCAGTTTGCTAGAATTTTCTTTTATTGCTGTGAATTAGCCAATAATTGATTTTAATCTAAATGGGACAAGAATTTTTTTTTTTTTTTTAAAGCACCCAGGGGCCTGGAAGTTCAGAACTGTGAAGTTCAAGGTCTGGTAGCATGAAGAGCTGATCAYAAGCAGCACCTGCAGATATTGTAATAATGCACATAATTCATGAAATGTGAAATAGAACAAAWTTTTTTTTAAAGGATGATGGTCTTGAAGACCAAAAGCAACAGAATTCTGTGGTCTTTGGATCCTTTATGAAATCTCAGACTGCCTGATACATTGAAAGATCTTTAGAATATCATTATTTGACTTTGTCATTTGTGTCAGAGCTGAACCGGTATTTTGTTCAATTTTCCTGTCTGTCTCRGCAGTCTGTGTACACACAGACAGGGAGACAGACAGCAGAGCTCTTCTTTAGCTTCACTTGTGGAGGGAAAGTGTGTGAAAATGTCTGTTGGGCCGGATGGGTACGTTTAAACAAAATTATTTGGCACTTTACTGTGCTCTTATTAACCTTTAGCTAATTAGCTGCAGGTTTTCAGTCAAATATGTGTTATACACTTAATAAATGAAAGAAGGAAATGGGCACAGTGGGGGACCAAAAACCAGCCCTGGCACCCGAGGGACGGGCAGGGACCRAGCCCAGGGAGCTCCCCCTGCACAGGAGGCACAACTTGTGCCCTGGGCAGTGCCCAGCCCTGCCCACATTGTCCGGAGAGGCTGGGCAGTCTCCTCCCTGGGGCTGTTCCAGAGCCACATGGACACACTGCTGTGCCCTGTGCTCTGGGATGGCCCTGCTGGGGCAGGGAGGGGGCACCACAGGAGCCCTGGGGACCCTCCAGCCTGRCCCATTATTGAATTCTGTGTGATTYTGCCCTGTCTTGGGGGACAAAGATGTTTTGCAATAAAAGCAGAATTTCTAAGCAATTTTCTTAGCATTATTTTTGAGTTGTCTTGCCCTAAACCCCTCAAAGCTCTAGTCTGCTCCAGTCAGATATCTTTGGTAGAATAATCTATGACACTTGGACATATTTGCATTATGGTTACTTTTGTCCCTTGTCTGTTTTCTACCCCCAAGCCAACTTAGGATGGTAGAAAAGGGCAGAAGAAAAAGAGAGAAAGCCATAAATATTTCTTATTCACAGCCTTTTGTGGCTTTCTTCCCCATCTCCCTGCTGCCCTCGCTTATCTCCTTGTCCATACCGAGTGAGGAGAGAGAAAAACAGACAGATAGTAGAACTTTTCTGTAATTGAATGCTGAAATTCTTTCTAGACACAGGTAGTGTCTGCCCTTCCCTTYTGCTACACTGATGAATTTCCACCTGAACTGATTGTTAGAAAAAAATGGCTTATGATAATATCTTGRAATCCAGGCATGGATCCATCCTGGGAGCATTTGGAGTGAGGGGATCTGCTGACAGATGTGGGAATGGCAGTCAGGTGAGGCTGGCACGCAGAAAAAGGGCATTTTGACCCTTTTTTTTTAGGTTTCTAAGCAGTACGTTCCAACAGAGAAGCCGAGTAAGAATAGTTGAGCCTGGAGAGTATGAGAGAATATATTCAATGTTTGCCATCAACAAGATTGTTTTATTTATGTAGTATTGGTGATTAAACCAATATTGATKATCTAACCATACCAAGAGATAGAGAAGCAAGGAAAGAGGAAAATCAAATAAGATTAAGGAAAAAAAAAAAAA
>NW_026628957.1:0-1706 GCF_030028575.1 Malurus melanocephalus
GGGTCCTGGCGCGGTCATCGCCCACGGACAAACACACGCTGGTCAAAGGTGCCAATTTGGGGAGGGGTCTCCATGGGGGGCTCGGGGCGCTCCGGGGGGGCTGTGCCGGAGGGTCCCCAGCCCCCTCCCCTGCCCCTCCCCCCTGTCCCCAGGGATCATCGACAGCACCATCGGGGACCAGCGCCAGGTCGTGGCTGTCACCGGCGATGGCACCAACGACGGCCCCGCCCTCAAAAAGGCCGACGTGGGGTTCGCCATGGTAACGCCCCCTCCCCGAATTGGGACCCTTTCTGAATTGGGACCCCTCCCCAAATTGGGACCCCTCCCCGAATTGGGACACTCCATGAATGGGGGACCCTCCCTGAATTGGGACACTCCACAAATTGGGACTCCAGGACCCCTCCCCAAATTGGGACCCTCCCCAAAATGGGACACTCCATGAATTGTGGATCCCTCCCCAAATTGGGACCCCTCCCCGAATTGGGGACCCTCCCCGAATTGGGACACTCCATGAATGGGGGACCCTCCCCAAATTGGGACCTCTCCCTGAATTGGGACCCTTTCTGAATTCGGACCCCTCCCCAAATTGGGACTCTGCATGAATGGGGGACCCTCCCCGAATTGGGACACTCCATGAATTGGGGACCCCTCCCCAAATTGGGACAGTCCATGAATGGGGGACCCTCCTCAAATTGGGACCCCTCCCTGAATTTGGGACCCCTCCCTGAATTGGGACACTCCTCAAATTGGGACCCCTCCCCAAAAAGGGACACTGCATGAATGGGGGACCCTCTCTGAATTGGGACCCCTCCCCGAATTGGGACTTTGGGACCCTTTCCTGAATTGGGGCCCTGGGGACCCCTCCCCAAATTGAGACCCCAGAACCTCTCCCCAAAATGGGACCCTCGAGATCTGAGACGTCATTCTGTCCCCTCATCCACCTGTGGTCACCTGGTGGTCACCTGTCCATGTCCCCCAGGACATTGCGGGGACAGACGTGGCCAAAGAGGCCTCGGACATTGTCCTGTCCACCTTGGGGTCACCTGTGGTCACCCAGTGGTCACTTGTCTGTGTCCCCCAGGGCATTGCGGGGACAGACGTGGCCAAAGAGTCCTCGGACATTGTCCTGTCCACCTTGGGGTCACTTTGGGGTCACCTGTGGTCACCTGTCCGTGTCCCCCAGGGCATTGCGGGGACAGACGTGGCCAGAGAGGCCTCAGACATTGTCCTGTCCACCTTGGGGTCACCTTGAGGAATCCACCACGGGGTTTTCTGTCCCTGTGGTCACCTGGTGGTCACCTGTGGTCACCTGAGGGTCACCTGTCCATGTCCCCCAGGGCATTGCGGGCACGGACGTGGCCAGAGAGGCCTTGGACATTGTCCTGTCCACCTTGGGGTCACCTGGTGGTCACCTGTGGTCACCTGTGGTCACCTGAGGGTCACCTGTCCATGTCCCCCAGGGCATTGCGGGCACGGACGTGGCCAAAGAGGCCTTGGACATTGTCCTGTCCACCTTGGGGTCACCTGGTGGTCACCTGTGGTCACCTGTGGTCACCTGTCCATGTCCCCCAGGGTATTGCGGGCACGGACGTGGCCAAAGAGGCCTCGGACATCATCCTGACCGATGACAACTTCTCGAGCATCGTCAAGGCCGTCATGTGGGGCCGCAACGTCTACGACAGCATCGCCAAATTCCTGCAGTTCCA
>NW_026628958.1:0-1694 GCF_030028575.1 Malurus melanocephalus
GATACTGGGGCAAACTGAGGGTACTGAGAGTGGTACTGGGATGGACTGRGACAATAGGGGGACATACTGGGAGTGACACAGGGGTGAACTGGGGCGCACTGGATGACACTGGGATATACTGAGGGGCACTGGAATGCTGGGAGTGACACTGGGGTGAACTGGGATGGGCTTTGGGAGGGAGACTGGGGGATACTGMAGCATACTGGGGACACTGGAAATRCTGTAGGAGGACACTGGGCTRWACTGGGAGGGCCTSAAGRGGCACTGGGRTTATASTGGGGATGAACKGGGCTGTACTGGGAGGGACTGGAAGGKTTGAGTGGCCTGCCTCTGCCATCTCCCATTGGCTACTGCACATGCCCGTCGTCGCCTTCAGCCGATCGGCACCGGGGGATGGGGACTGAAGGCGGCACCATTTCTGTCTTCTTTGCCTACAACTCCCGTCATGCCCCGCGCCCCTCAGAGCCTTATCATAGCCCAGCCTTCATCTCCCATCACATCCCRCGGCCACACAGCCCACATAACATAGTTTTGCCCCCGTAACTCCCATCATGCTCCGCGCACCAAAGAACCCCCGTTAGAATGCCCCAAGTGCCCCCAAGGGCTTCCCGACCCCTGAGTTCCCCCCAGGTGCCTCCTGAGAACCCAAAGTGGCCGGTCGAACCCCCAAATGCCCCGTTGGAACAACTTCCAGGACTACAGCTCCCATCATGCACCACGGAGCCCATAGCGATTATAGCCGGGGCTTCATCTCCCGTGATGCTCTGCGCCCCGTAGAGTCCCGACATAACCAAGTTCCTCCCGTACGATTCCGGTTATTTTCCGCTCCCCAAAGAGACCCATTTCAGCTCCCCAGGTGCCTCCCAAGGGCCTCCCGACCCCACTGGCTCCCTGCAGGTGCCCCCCGAGGACCCGAAGTGGCCGCTCGCACCCCCAAGTAGCTCCCGGGTCCCCAAGTGCCGCATTAGAGCCACTTTCGGGACTCCATCTCCCGTCATGCCCCGCGCYCCTCAGAGCGCGCTTATAGTTACGCCTTCAACTCCCATAATGCCGCGCGGCCCCGTTGTGTCCTGTTACACCCGCGCCTACAACTCCCAWGATCCCCCGCGTCCCGGTAAGACTCGCTGCAGCCCCCCGGGTGCCCTCCCGGACGCCGAAGAGCCCCCAAATTCCCCTCCCTGACGCCAAAGTGCCCCCTTGCACCCCTGATTGCCCTCCCGCACCCCAAATTGTCCCTCAGAATCTCTAAGCACTTCTCCCATGCGCGCTATGATCCCCCCACGTGTCCTGCGACCCTTAAGCGCCCTTTAAATTCCCGCTCCAGACCAAAAATTGCYCTAAATGTGACCGACAAATGTCTCGCTGGACCCTGACTGAGAAAAAGAATATAAAAAAGACGAGAAAACGACTAAAAATAGGACTAATTAGCATAAAGAGGGAGAAATCAAAAGGCAATAAAAGTTAATTAATTAAGGAAGGCAATTATTACTTAGAAGAAATGAACAATAGTTTCTTTGGCTGCTAGAAATGTATAGATCTTTAATATAAATACAATTAATAAAATATAATACAATAATATTATAAATAAGAAAAATCATAAATGAACTGAACCAAAAATTTTTTAAAAAACCCCATTCCCTTGATTCAGAAAAGAAAAAATCATGAGGTGAACTTTGAAATCTTCCTCCAAAAAA
>NW_026628959.1:0-1754 GCF_030028575.1 Malurus melanocephalus
CGATCCCAAAAGGACGAGTTTCTCCCCCCAGACCCCATTCCCTCATCACGAATCCCAAAAATCTCCAAAATTCCCAAAAATTCCACAATTTCTGCCCCCGGAGCGCAGAGCGGGGATGTCCCAGGGGGATTTCCAGGGATGTGACACCGTCGCTGTCCCCTCACTGTCCTCTCCAGCGTCCCCAAATCACCCCGGGGCGATCCCAAAAGGACCCCAAAACCCCATTCCCTCCCCTGAATCCCCAAAATTCCCCAAATCCCCCAAATTCCCGCCCCCGGGGGTGGTGGCGGTGGCAGCGGAGGCGACACGCCCGGAAAGCCCCGAGGTTTGGAAAGCGAAAGTGTCGCCTCCCACCCCGTGCGACAACGGCGGGGGTGGCGCTGAGGACACGAGACACGCCGGACAGGTGACGGCCCCGAAACCGCGGGGCGGGGACGCGCCAGTGCCACCCCCGCTGCTGTCACACGGCGGGGAGGTGACACTTTCGCTTTCCAAACCGCGGGGCTTTCCGGCCGTGTCGCCTCCGCTGCCACCGCCACCACTCCCGGGGGCGGGAATTTGGGGGATTTGGGGAATTTTGGGGATTCAGGGGAGGGAATGGGGTTTTGGGGTCCTTATGGGATCGCCCCGGGGTGATATGGGGACGCTGAAGGGGACAGTGAGGGGACTATGAGGGGACAGTGATGGTGACACATTCCTGGGACCTCCCCGCTCCGCGCTCCGGGGGTGGAAATCCTGGAATTTTGGGGATTTTTTAAAATTTTTATTTAATTTTGGGGAATTTTGGGGATTTGGGGAAGGGAATGGGGTTTTGGGGTCCTTTTGGGATCATCCCGGGGTGATTTGGGAACACTGGAGGGGACAATGAGGGGACAGTGAAGGGACAATGACAGTGCCATTGTGACCCTCCCATTCCGGGGGCAAAAATTCTGGGAATATTTGGGATTTGAGAGATTTTGGGGAATTCTGGGGAATTTAGGGGAGGAAATGGGTTTTTGGGGTCCTTCTGGGATCGCCCCGGGGTGATTTGGGAACGCTGGAGAGGACAATGAGGGGACAGTGACGGCGTCACATCCCCGGAAATCCGCCCGGGACCCCCCTGCTCTGCGCTCTGGGGGCAGAAATTGTGGAATTTTGGAAAACTTTGGGAAATTTGGGGAATTTTGGGGATTCGGGGTGAGAGAATGGGGTTTTGAGGTTCTTTTGGGATCGTCCCGGGATGACTTTGGGGGCGCTGGAGGGGACAATGAGGGGACAGTAACGGTGCCACATCCATGGAAATGGCCTCGGGACCTCCCCGCTCCGGGGGCGGAAATTCTGGAATTTTTTTGAATTTTGGGAATTTTTGGGATTTTTGGAAATTCGGGGGAGGGAATGGGGTTTCGGTGGAGCCACCCCGGCTCGGAGCCACGACTGGGGATTAGGGTGTCACCAGGGTGTCACCAGGGTGGTGGCTTTGGCCAGGGGACACAACTGTCGCGTGTCCTTGGTGCTGGGGCGGGGAAAGCTCGGGGACATCCCAGGGTTGGCGACACGAGGGGACACGCAGGAGACAGTGTCCCTCCGTGTCCCTGTGACCCCGCCGTGTCCCCTGGACTGGAGGGGACAGGGACAGGGACACAGCCCCGCGACAGTCCCCTGGCCCGGAGACGCTGCTGTCCCCTGGCGGTGGCACTGACGGTCCCCGAGCGCCACCCCGTGTCTGTCGCCGATGTCGCATCTCCGCCACCAGCCCCGCTCGGCTCATCCCTGTG
>NW_026628960.1:0-1713 GCF_030028575.1 Malurus melanocephalus
ATTGTAGGAAAAATTCCTGTCTGACAGAGCCGATCTGCTACTCAGACTGATCTGCAATCTGTCGTGTAAGCGGGGCAATTTCCAGCTGCTGGATTTGATGGAGCTCTGGGAAGAACCAGGCTGGTGGGAAAAGGGATTTGGACAAGGACATTTCCACTGGCAGTGAACAAAGCTGTCAGTGATGAGGAAACTCTGCCCTTTGCATAACCAGAGATAGGTTCTTCTGCCAGGGACAAATCACAGAGATACAGACAGTCACAAACCATGAAATACTGAGGAAAAGAGTGGCAAGAAAAGGATCTGAGAAATGAGTACGGGAAAACCCAGGCTTGAGTCACAGGAAGTCTTTCACCAGCTGGTGGATTTTAAAATGGGCTCAGTTTCTAACAGGGTGTGTGTTCATTCAGTGTGTGCAGATGAACACAAGTGTGACAAATAATACCTGAACTGACCATTGGAAACACTGTCCTCATTCATCACAGCTGCAAAGCGTGGCGTTTCCTTGTGTTTTATTAATTTTTAAAACTCTTTTAGTTGACTTTCACAAGAATGCAACAATAATTGTGTCTATTTAAAAGTATCAAACATTGTGTAGGGAGGAAATTACAACTTGCCTCATTTTCCATGTTGAAATTTCTGTCACTTGAACAAAATATTAGGTATAGAACTCTTACTTCACTAATGATCTTTTTCTTTCAAAATACAGAACCGGAGATGTAGAAAATTAAACTTTGTCTATAAAGTTTAATTTATAACAAACTAAATAAAATAATAATAATTTGATTTTATTCAGTAGTGACTGGTATTAATATTAAAGGCTAGCTTTTGGGCTGGCTTGGGCTGTTTACTTTTTAACCATATGCCTCAAGTATATTTTGTTTGCCTTGCTGACAAACCTCTCATTGAATTTGCAGCTGTTCTTCTCACGAGTCAAAATGAACCTGGCATGCAGAAGTCTGTTGTTAACACCTGCCATAAGGCACAACGAGTGTTGTTTCATTTTAGTAATAAGATCTGGTAAAATGTGTTTTATTTTGATAGCAGGAAGATGGGGTGATCCATCACATCTCAGGGTGCTGGAGAAGGGCAATGAGTGTCCCCTCCACGCCACAATTTATCCTCACCTGCTCCAACCCCAAGCGCCTCCCAAAAGCTGCCTTTGTGCAGCTGCTGCTGGGCTCAGAGAAATTTAATTTGTAGAGGAAATTCCACCGCCCTCCTTGGAGAGAGACTCTGCTGATGGCATCAGCAGCGAGGAGGATGAAAAAACATTTCACACTCGTGCTCCCCATGTGCATTTTGTGAGGGTTTTTCATTATCAACACACTTCCCTTCCCAAAGGGTGTTTTTTTTTTTTTATTCACAGGTGTTAATGAATAAAGGAAATGCTCTTTGTGTTCACACAGTGATGGCAAGGCCAAGCACAGACTCTCTCTCCYCCCACCAATCCACATCCCCACCTTTATTTTCCTTATTTAGGATAAAAGCCAGGCCAGGTTCCCAAGTTCCCCACAGCACTTTAACTTYACTAATGGRCCCATAAATCCCAGACAAGCAAAATAAATAAATGAACAGTGGTCTTTTAGATCGTTATAGACTGAAAAATTCTGGGTAAACTCCAGAGAAGATGCAAGATTTAAGAAGTTTGTGTCAAATATAACCATGGAAGAAAGCACATAGGCAAATGGTTTCATTTTAGTCTCACTTCATCAC
>NW_026628961.1:0-1711 GCF_030028575.1 Malurus melanocephalus
CTTATGATGGTCATCTAAGAATGGTACTGTTGAGAATTGTAACATCTCAAAACCAGATCTGGAAATAATCCCTGGCAATACTTATCAGCCAACAGGTTGCACTGATACCCCCTGGGGATGTCAAATTCCAGAAGTGTGGAATAGCCCTCAGATTCCCAGGACAATGGGRAAATATCCAGCCAGTTCAGTGGTGTCTGGACTGGGAAGGGAGCCCAGGCTTCCTAGAGGACCCCTTACAGGTGAGTATAAAATATCCTGATGTAATAAAGTCAAGGCCAAAGGATCCCAGGACAAAGTAGAAGTGGAATTGCACTCGAACAGACACCTGAACTCTTTGGAATCCTGAAGTAATGTCGTGGTTTGAACTGGGCCAAAAGCCAATAGCACCCAACGACGTTCCCTCCCCGCCACCGGAGAGGCAGAAGGGAGAGCAAAAGCCCAATTTACACTAAAAATGTATGGCTTTTAGATAACATAACATAATTGCGAGAAAGATTTGTATATGCTCCAGAGAATGGTCAGATAGGCTGAATAAATTAAGTTGCAAAATAGATTTATTACTAMAAACTACTAAGAATACTACGGCAGTGGGGAGGGGAAACAGAGATGGGGACAAGTTTACAAGGAGAACAAAAATTAAAAAAAAGGACATTTTAAGACACCTGTTATCCTTTCCGGGACCCGTCTCTTTCCCAGGTCCTCCCTCTCCATCCCCCATGTTTTCCCACACACACAGGGGACATGAATGAAAGTCTAACATAGATCAAACGACTCATTACAATTGTTTTCCATCATCATAGGAGAAACGTTCTTACAGCTCCAAGCTGTGGAAGTTCTTTTCCCAAGAAACAGTCAGTGTATAACTGCTGATGGCGTGGGATTATTTTCTTTACCTCGTAGGAGAAAAGAAAGAATGTCCTTCAAGGCCAAACTGCGCTGTTTCAGTGGCGTAAGACCAACTATCACAAACCTCCTGGCAGAGCACAGCTTCTTCTAAGCATCCACTTACTTCAGACGTAGGGYGGGGGCATCTCCTCCTCCCCGCAGAACACAATTTCTTCTCAGCATCAACTTGCTTCAAACGTCATGGGGAGCCAAGCCTCTTCCTCTCTTTTTTGGCTACTGATCAGTTCAGTCCAGTCCTCAAAGGCCAGGGTTTTTTATCCTCAGAGCGAGGTCACTCTCCTTTTCTATACAGGTCTCTCATTGATGAAATAGTCTTTTCGAGAACAACTTATTTTCTCCATGTTCGAGAACCATAGCACAGCACAGCAACCATCCCATCTTCTCCTTACTGTGATCTTCAGGTCTCGGTATTTTTCTTACATCTCCTCACCCTCCTGCTCTGTTTTTCCCCAGTGCATGATACTAAAACTTCATACTAACAACCTAAAAACTACATGGCAGTCACCCCTATCTTGTTTTGAATTCTTCTTAAGTACAAGACAATACGTCCTCACAGATGTGTAACCAACCTGTGCAATTGGCACAGGCCTGATGGTCAGCCTGTCCGTCAACCTCAGAGCCACAATGGATTGGCTCTAAAACACAGGGGGTAGGGCTCCTTTTGCTGGAGAAGGAGAAAGCTTCTAGAACTTCCTCACAGGAGCCATCTTTGTGGTTTCTTGGTCCCATCCCCCCACCACCAAAAATCAGACCAAGTAAAACCACGACACAGTGGAAGTGGCAACACTGAAACGGAACTCGAGCC
>NW_026628962.1:0-1790 GCF_030028575.1 Malurus melanocephalus
GCTGGCAGGAGATCCACCAGGTGGGGATGGGATATGGGAATGGGATTGGGAATGGGAATGGCAGGAGATCCACCAGGTGGGGATGGGATATGGGATTGGGAATGGGATTGGGAATGGGGCTGGGAATGGGATACGGGAATGGGGTGTGGGAATGGGGTATGGGAATGGGGTATGGGGATGGGGCTGGCAGGAGATCCACCAGGTGGGATGGGGATGGGATTGGGAATGGGGCTGGCATGGTTCATCCCATGAACCACCACTCTTAGGGAGCCACGCCCACCAAATTCCCAACACCCAAATCCAACATTCCCAGCTGAACCCAGCAGAGGATTTACAGGATTTCCCGCTTCCTGCCGCTCCCCCATTTCCCGTTTTCCCGTTTTTTCCCCCCAGGCCTGTCGCTACGGCCACGTGCAGCACCTGGAGCACCTGCTGTTCTACGGGGCCGACATGGCAGCCCAGAACGCCTCGGGGAACACCGCCCTGCACATCTGCGCCCTCTACAACCAGGTGGGACCCGCAGCGGGGTCGGGATTGGGGTGGGGACACCAACTGGGACATCCTCGTGGATCCCATAATTCCCAAATCCCAAGGGTGGAGTCCATCCCTATCCTGGGATGAAGCTGTTTCGCCCCACAGTTCCTGGGTTTGGGTTCCACAGGAGAAGATCCCAATGTTTGAATCCTGGGGACAGGGGACATGGCAGAGGGATGGCACCAACTGGGACATCCTCGTGGATCCCACAATTCCCAAATCCCGAGGGTGGAATCCATCCCCATCCCAGAATGAGTCCATTCCTCCTCACAGTTCCTGGTTTTGGGTCCCATGGTTGAATCTGGGGGATTTAGGGACAGGGGACATCACGGGGAGGTGGCATCAACCCAGGACATCCTCCTGGATCCCATAATTCCTAAATCCCAAGGGTGGAACCCATCCCTATCCCGGAATGAGCCCATTCCTCCTCAGAGTCCCTACGTGGGTTTGGGTTCCACAGGAGAAGATCCCATGGTTGAGTTTGGGGGATTTGGGGACAGGGGACACCGTGGAGAGGTGGCATCAACCCAGGATGTGCTCCTGGATCCCATAATTCCCAAATCCAGAGGGTGGAATCCATCCCTATCCCAGGATGAGGCTGTTCCTCCTCAGCTCCTGGTTTGGAGTTCCACAGGAGAACATCCTGGGGACTTTGGGGACAGGGGACACTGTGGGGGAGGTGGCACCAGCTTGGGACATCCTCATGGATCCCACAATTCCCAAATCCTGAGGGTGGAATCCATCCCTATCCCAAGATGAGGCTGTTTCGCCTCACAGTTCCTGGGTTTGGGTCCCATGGTTGAATCTGGGGGATTTGGGGACAGGGGACACTGTGGGAGGGGTGGCACCAACCCGGGACATCCTCATGGATCCCATAATTCCCAAATCCAGAGAGTGGAACCCATCCCTATCCCAGGATGAGACCGTTCCTCCTAGAGCCCCAACCTGGGTTTGGGTTCCACAGGAGAAGATCCCAATGTTTGAATCCTGGGGACAGGGGACATCACGGGGGAGGTGGCATCAACCCAGGACATCCTCCTGGATCCCACAATTCCCAAATCCAGAGGGTGGAATCCATCTCTGTCCTGGGAATGAGCCCGTTCCTCCTCAGAGTCCCTACATGGGTTTGGGCTCCACAGGAGAACATCCTGGGGACTTTGGGGACAGGGGGCATCATGGGGAGGTGGCATCAACCCAGGACATCCTCATGGATCCCACAGTTCCCAAATTCAGAGGGTGGAATCCATCCCTATCCC
>NW_026628963.1:0-1731 GCF_030028575.1 Malurus melanocephalus
CCAAAACCCATTTTAAAAAACCCCATAAATTTAAAATTTAGGATTTTTTTCCCCAAAATTCAATTTGGGGTAAATACTTTCTACCTGAGAGGCCGCTGATGTCCATGCGGGGCAAGTGCCGGGCTTTGAGCACCACCACAGTCATCCTTTGTGCCACGGGCTGGTAGGACAGGGACACCTGCAGCTCGCCCCTGCTCAGGCATTTCTGGGGAAAAAGTAAAAATAAATTAAAATTTGCGTGATTTTTGGGAAAAAATTGGGAAAAAACTGGGAAAAAATTGGGTTAAAAATGGGGAAAAAATGGGAAAATGAGACCCCATTGATCCCAAAAATGAGCGCCAGGATGATCTCCCACCATGGGATGGTGGGACAGGGACACCTGCAGCTCACCCTGCTCAGCCATTTCTGGGAAAAATTAAAAATAAATTTTAAAAAAATTAAAAATTGGGTGATTTTTGGGAAAAATTGGGGGGAAAAAGAAAAAAAATTGGGGAAAAAAAAACGAAAAAAAAAAGTGGAAATGAGCCCCAGGATGTTCCAAAATCAGAGCTGGGGATAAAACCGGTCCTAGAGATAAAACCAGACCTGGAAATAGAAAGGAGTTGAGGAGCACAAATTTCACTGATTTTTGGTGACTCAGGAACCCAAATTTCACCCATTTTTGATGACCAAGGAGCTCAAATTTCAGATTTTTCACTGGTTTTTCACTGATTTTTGATGACTCAGGAGCCCAAATTTCACCCATTTTTGGTGGCTGAGGAGCCCAAATTTCCAATTTTTCACTGATTTTTCACTGATTTTTCACTGATTTTTCGCGACTGAGGAGCCCAAATTACACCAATTTTTTACCGATTTTTGACAACTGATGATTTCTTTCACCCCCCATTTTTAAACCATGTAAATTCCTGGACCCCAACCTACAAAAAACCAAAAATCCCCTCACCTGCACGTTCCTCTTGACAATATCCCTGGTGATGTGCACCTTTCCAGTGCTGGGATCCACCCCGAGCAAGGGCACCACCACCTCCCCGATCACATCATCGCGGGAGAACCGGTCGAAGCTCAACACCAGGAAATGCAGCGCCAGGTCCTGCAGGTGACTGTAGGGGATCCCGTAAAAGGTGAAGGTCTCGTCAAACAGCGGCTCCAAGGTTTTCCTCAACACCCTGGTTTTGACGCGGTGCCGTTTGTCRGGCAGGATGGTCATTTTGACGTAGGGGTCGGAGCTTTGGGAGTTCTCGTCCATGGCCGGCAGCCCCCGCGCGCGTTGGATTCCGACCACCAGCGCTTTTTTGGGGAAGTTGTAATCCACCCAAAAGCTCAGCTCGCCCAGCGCCGCCTCCTCCTCATCTCCCGGAGAGGATGGAGATGAGGTTTTGCTGCCGGCGGGGGTTAGGCTTTGATCCGGGCTTAGTTCGGGGTAGTCGGGTTTAACTGGGAGCTGCTCCAGCTGCGGCGCGGTCGTGGCACGGCCGGACTCGGCGTCACCGTTGTCGTCTTTGCCGTTTTTCTCGCGGCGGATCCGCTGGATTTTCTTCTTGTTGCTCAGGGTTTCGGGGTAGATGCTGATGCCTTTCAGCATGTGGATGAATTTGTAGGGCGGCGTTTGGGGGTTTTTGGAGGCCGCCCGGTGACAGCACGTCCACACCAACACCGTCAGCGACACCGAYAGCACCAGGACGGCGGCGCCCAACAGCCCGGCCACCACGGGGGACACATCTGCGGGGACAA
>NW_026628964.1:0-1759 GCF_030028575.1 Malurus melanocephalus
TTTCTGACCTGCTCCTGATGGTCAAGGGACTGCAGACAATTAATCAAGAACTTAAGGCAAAACAGTCTGGATGTGGTACAAAGAATTCTCAAGGGAAGAAAGCACTGAAAATATTAAACCACAGAGAGTGTCTTGAAACATCAGGGGAGTCTGCGGTGCAGCCTGAAGATGGTGACAATGGCAGGAAGATGCAGAACAGTCAGTTTTGTGAAAGGGTCAATCAGGTATGCCTTCAGGTATCTTTGGATTTTCCTGGTGAGGTGGATAAGCAGATAACCCCATCAGGTTATTCAGAGAATCTAAGTGAGCCTCAATTTGAGTACCATACAACTGACAAACACTTAGGCAGAACAGGAATGAGTGAACATGAAACAGAAGAGAAATTGCTCACATCTCTTCTAAAAGAAAATAGAACATCCGTGCTAGGATCTACCAGACAAGAATAAGGAGCCTCAGGAGAAAAGTCAAAATATTCAAGATTAAATGCAGAAGCAGAACATCAGCAAGAAAATGTGTATAAAAAGGGTGAACAGCTTGAAAGCCTTTCCTTTACTAGAACAAATGAAGCTGTCTCTGCATTCCTGCCCAAGAAGCCAAGTCTGCCTGTGCCCTTAAGATTCGGCAGACCCTTGAAAAATGTGAGAGCAAGTAACTTAATCTCAACAGCGCAGACAAAGCCTGTACCCCAACAAGTGTTGGCAAGGAAGGCGCACTCGATGTTCCATCAAAATGCAAGGGGTTTACACCGAGAGTTCCAGATGCCTATTAGTGAAGCAAAGGCAATAGTTAGAGCATAGACCATTTGTAGCCATCACAACGGAGGCTGTGGCCTGGGTCTGGGGGTTAACCCTCGGGACTAGAAGCAAATGAAATCTAGTAGATGAATATCATGCATGTACCAGAGTTTGGAAGGCCCAAATATGTGCATGTCACAGTGGACACTTGTAGTCACTTTATATAGGCCACGGCACAARCTGGCGAGAAAACCATCCACGCTAAGCAACATCTCTGCAGCTGCTTTGCAGTTAAGGGAACTTCACAGAAAATCAAGACAGACAAGGGGCCAGCCTATTGCAGCAAAAGACTTGAACAACTTTTGTGTCAATGGGGCATAATTCACACAACAGGGATCCCTAATTCCCCCACAGGACAATCCATCGTAGAAAGAGCGAATGGGACTTTAAAAAGATACTTGATGAAACATTCTGACGTGGGGAACCCCCAGGGAAGGTTGTCGAAATGTCTCTTTGTCCTAAATTACCTATGTGTCTTCGGAGATGATAAGGTGCCTGCTGTAACTAAACACCATCAATGGACTAAAAAGGAAAAGAATCTGGAAATTTGGGAGAGCCGGCGTGAAAACGCTGCGCACGGGTCGAAAAGAGAGAAAGGCGAGTGAAGGAGCCTCGCCTCCGGGCTTCCTTGCCCACCCCGTGCGGGCGGCGGTCTGCGAGCTTCTCGCTCCCGGAGCGAGTCGCTGGGGCGGAGCTCGTCCTCGCCCGGAGCCGCTCGGTGACGGGCGGCAGCCAGGGAGAGCGTCAGAGATCAGGATCCGAGAACAGGCTTTTGGCAAAAGCTAGTAAAAGTGTTATACTGGGGTGGGGGGTATCTTTGTGTTTCTTCTCCCACAGGACCCCTTTGGCTGCCGGCGAGATGGACCAAGGTAGCAGTGACTGAGACATCTGAGCCTACACCCAGCAGAGACTGAGTGAAGATCAAAACGYGGATTGTACCCTCCTCACCTTTCAACAGAAAGACT
>NW_026628965.1:0-1737 GCF_030028575.1 Malurus melanocephalus
CCATCCCCCAGGAGCATCTCCAGGTTCCTGACAGGGATTAAAGGGAACAGGCTCTGTGCTCCACAGATGGACCCACACCGTTTGGGGTCCACCTGCAGCTTTTGGGGCCAGCCCAGTTTGGGTTTGGAGGTGTTTCCCTGCAGATCCCATCTCCCAAGAGCATTTCCAGGTTCCTCTGTCCTGCTCCTGCAGGCTCCATGCTCTACAGATGGACCCACACCATTTGGGGTGCAGCTGCAGCTTTTGGGGCCATCCCGGTTTGGGTTTGGGAGGTGTTTTTTTGCAGATCCCATCTCCCAGGATCATTTCCAGGTTTCTCTGTCCCCCTGCTCCTCCAGGCTCCATCCTCCACAGATGGACCCACACCATTTGGGGTGCACCTGCAGCTTTTGGGGCCAGCCCAGTTTGGGTTTGGGAGGTGTTTCCCTGCAGATCCCATCTCCTGGGAGCATTTCCAGGTTTCTCTGTCCTGCTCCTCCAGGCTCTGTGCTCCACACCCACAGCACCATTTGGGGTGCAGCTGCAGCTCTTGGGGACACTCCAGGCTGGGTTTTGGAGGTGTTTCCTGCTGATCCTATCTCTCAGGATCATTTCCAGGTTCCTCTGTCCTCCTCCTGCAGGCTCTGTGTTCCACAGATGGATCCACACCATTTGGGGTGCAGCTGCAGCTTTTGGGGCCAGCCTGGTTTGGGTTTGGGAAGTGTTTTTTTGCAGATCCCATCTCCCAGGAGCATTTCCAGTTTCCTGTGTGTCTCTGCTCCTCCAGGCTCTATGGTCTACACCTGCAGCACCATTTGGGGTGCAGCTGCAGCTTTTGGGGCCAGCTCAGTTTGGGTTTGGGAGGTGTTTCCCTGCTGATCCCATCTCCCAGGAGCATTTCCAGGTTCCTCTGTCCTGCTCCTGCAAGCTCCATCCTCCACAGATGGACCCACACCTGCAACACCATTTGGGGTGCAGCTGCAGCTTTTGGGGCCACTCTGGGCTGGATTTGGGAAGTGTTTTTTTGCAGATCCCATCTCCCGGGATCATTTCCAGGTTCCTGTGGGTCTCTGCCCCTCCAGACTCTGTGCTCTACACCTGCAGCACCGTTTGTGGTGTACCTGCAGTTTTTGGGGTCAGCCTGATTTGGATTTGGGAGGTGCTTCCCTGCAGATCCCATCTCCCAGGAACATCTCCAGGTTCCTCTCTCCTGCTTCTCCAGGCTCCATACTCCACACAAGAGTCCACACCGTTTGGGGTGCAGCTGCAGCTTTTGGGGCCAGCCTGGTTTCAGTTTGGGAGGTGTTTCCCCACAGAACCCATCTCCCGAGAGCATTTACAGGTTCCTCTGTCCTGCTCCTCGAGGCTTGGTGCCGCACAGATGGACCCACACCCACAGCACCATTTGGGGTGCAGCTGCAGTTTTTGGGGCCAGCCCAGTTTGGGTTTGGGAGGTGTTTCCCTGCAGATCCCATCTCCCAGGAACATTTCCAGGTTCCTCAGTCCTGCTCCTCCAGACTCTGTGCCCCACAGATGGACCCACACCATTTGGGGTGCACCCTGCAGTTTTGAGTGACTGGATAAATTTCGGGTGAAATCTTATAAAATTCACGTGTCACAGAATGATTTTCTCTGCACACCCGGGCTGTGTGTGGATGAAATGATTCCTGTGGCACATCCTGTGGCTAAAACAACATCCTGGCCATAAAATAAAGCAATGCCTGATTCTCTGTCACTCCAAATAGTGATAAATTTGGA
>NW_026628966.1:0-1669 GCF_030028575.1 Malurus melanocephalus
ACCAGGTACGGCGCCAGTTCCGGAATGTTCTTGGTCAGGGTGTAGGCGATCGACTTCTTCAGGTTGTCAAAAATCAGCCGGCCTGGGGAAAAGGGGAAAAACCCCCGAAAATTGGGGAGAAATCCTCAGAATTTGGGAAAAATCCTCAAAAAATGGGAAAAATTGGGGAAAAAATGCACAAAAATGGGGAAAAATCCTCAAAAATTGGGAAAAAAATCCTCAAAAAAATGGGGAAAAATTGGGGAAAAAATGCACAAAAATGGGGAAAAAATCCTCAAAAAAATGGGGGAAAATGGGAAAAAGCTTCAACAATTGGGAGAAATCCTCGAAATTTGGGGAAAAAATGAGAAAAATTTGGGAAAAATACTAAAAAATGGGGGAAAAGCCTCAAAAGAATGGGGAAAAAAATGGAAGAAATCCTCAAAAATTGGGGAAAAAAAGGGAAAAAATTGGGAAAAATACGCAGAAATTGGGAAAAAAATGGGAAAAATTTGGGGAAAACACTAAAAAATGGGAAAAAAATCCTCAAAAAAATGGGGAAAAAAATGGAAAAAAACCCTCAAAAATTGGAGAAAATAAGAAAAATGAGAGGAAATCCTGAAAAATTGGGAGAAAATCTTCAAAATATTGGGGAAAACTTGTGGATTTTGGTGAATTTGGGGATTTTGGGGACATTTTGGGGACATTTTGGGGAGATTTTGGTGACATTTTGGGGACATTTTGGGGACATTTTGGGGACATTTTGGGGACAGAGCCACCTCACCCTGCTCCACGCCGGTGACGATGGAGGTGAAGTTGTCGCCCGTGGGATCATTGGGGACATTGGGGATTCCGCAGATTTTTGGGGATTTTTGGGGATTTTGCAGATTTTGGTGAATTTTGAGATTTTGGGGACATTTTGGGGACATTTTGGGGACAGAGCCACCTCACCCTGCTCCACGCCGGTGACGATGGAGGCGAAGTTGTCGCCCGTGGGATCCTTGGGGATTTTTGGGATTTTTTGGGGGGAATTTTTTTGGGGAATACTTTGGAATTTCGCAGATTTTTCAGGATTTCACTGATCTGGAGACATTTGGGGACACTTTGGGGACATTTTGGGGACAGAGCCACCTCACCCTGCTCCACGCCGGTGACGATGGAGGCGAAGTTGTCACCAGGTGGGATCATTGGGGACATTGGGGATTCCGCAGATTTTTGCGGATTTTGCAGATTTTGGTGAATTTTGAGATTTTGGGGACATTTTGGGGACATTTTGGTGACAATGCCACCTCACCCTGCTCCACGCCGGTGACGATGGAGGCGAAGTTGTCGCCCGTGGGATCATTGGGGACATTGAGGATTTTGGGAAATTTTGGGATTTTCAGGATATTTTGGGATATTTCGGATTTTGGTGAATTTGGTGAATTTGGGGATTTTGGGGAGATTTTGAGGACATTTTGGGGACATTTTGGGGACATTTTGAGGACATTTTGAGGACATTTTGGGGACATTTTGGGGAGATTTTGGGGAGATTTTGAGGACATTTTGGGGAGGTTTTGGGGACATTTTGGGGACATTTTGGGGACATTTTGGGGACATTTTGGTGACAATGCCACCTCACCCTGCTCCACGCCGGTGACGATGGAGGCGAAGTTGTCGTCCAGCAGGATCATGTCGGCCGCGTTTTTGG
>NW_026628967.1:0-1788 GCF_030028575.1 Malurus melanocephalus
GCGCCCGTGGGCAGCGCGTTGCGCTCGAAGTGCGCGTTGAGCGCCTCCAGGGCCTGCGGGGTGAAGGACGTGCGGCGCTTGCGCTTCTTGCCCGGCTCTCCCCCCACGAACTCCAGCAGCCGCTGCTGCCCCTCGCGCTGCCGCTGCTCCGCCTCCCGCAGCCACTTCTCCAGCACCGGCTTCAGCTTCTGGGCGCTCTTGGGGGTGATGTCCAGCTTCTCGAACCTGGGGACATTGGGGACACTCAGAGGGGACACTGGGTGTGATGTCCAGCTTCTCGAACCTGGGGGACATGGGGACATTGGGGATAGTGGGGATAGTCGGGATATTGGGGACAGTGGGGACAATTGAGTGTGATGTCCAGCTTCTCGAACCTGGGGGACATTGGGGACAGTGGGGACATGGGGGAAACTGGGGACATTGGAATATTGGGGATATTGGTGTGATGTCCAGCTTCTCGAACCTGGGGACAGTGGGGACAGTGAGAGGGACATTGGGGACATTGGGGATAGTGGGGACATTGGGGACATGGGGACATTCAGGGTGATGTCCAGCTTCTCGAACCTGGGGACATTGGGGACATGGGGACATTCAGGGGGATGGCCAGTTTCTCGAACCTGGGGACAGTGGGGACATGGGGACATTCAGGGGGATGTCCAGCTTCTCCAACCTGGGGACACATTGGGGACAGTGAGGGCATTGGGGGGATGGCCAGCTTCTCCAACCTGGGGACAGTGGGGACACTGGGGACATGGGGCCATGGGGGACAGTGGGGACATTGTGGACATGGGGGATAGTGGGGATATTGGGGACATTGGGGACAGTGGGGATATTGGGCGTGATGGCCAGCTTCTCGAACCTGGGGACATGGGGGACAGTGGGGACATTCAGGGGGATGGCCAGCTTCTCCAACCTGGGGGACATGGGGACACTCAGAGGGGACATTGGGGACATGGGGGACATTGGGGATATTGAGGATATTGGGCGAGATGTCCAGCTTCTCGAACCTGGGGACAGTGGGGACATGGGGACATTCAGGGCGATGGGCAGCTTCTTGAACCTGGGGACAGCGGGGACATTGGGGATATTGGGGACATTGGGGATATTGGGGACATTGGGGATAGTGGGGACATTGGGGCACACGGGGGGATGCCCAGCTTCTCGATCCTGAGGGGATCACCATGACAGATGGCCCTGTCCCTCCAGGTGTCATTAACTGTCCCCAGGTGCCATTACCTGTCCCCTCACCTGTCCCCTCACCTGCAGATGGCCGACTGGCTGTAGGACGGCCCCTCGGTGGCGGTCAGTGCCTGTCCCTGTCCCTGTCTCTGTCCCCAGGTGTCATTAACTGTCCCCAGGTGTCATTACCTGTCCCTGTCCCTGTCCCCAGGTGTCATTACCTGTCCCCAGGTGTCACTAGCTGTCCCCTCACCTGTCCCCTCACCTGCAGATGGCCGACTGGCTGTAGGACGGCCCCTCGGTGGCGGTCAGTGCCTGTCCCTGTCCCCAGGTGTCATTACCTGTCCCCAGGTGTCATTACCTGTCCCCAGGTGCCATTACCTGTCCCCAGGTGTCATTACCTGTCCCCAGGTGTCACTAGCTGTCCCCTCACCTGCAGATGGCCGACTGGCTGTAGGACGGCCCCTCGGTGGCGGTCAGTGCCTGTCCCACCTGTGTCTGGGTCAGTCCCAGCGACAGGCGCCGCAGTTTGAAGGTTTTGGCGAACTCGCGGATCTCCTCCAGGTTGATGCCGTCCTCGTCCGCGCTGGGGGCGGGGGGCTCTGGGGG
>NW_026628968.1:0-1673 GCF_030028575.1 Malurus melanocephalus
CTGTGCCACCTCTGCCTGTCCCTGTGACACCTCTGTCCTGTGACACCTCTGTCCTGGTGCCACCTCTGTCTGTCCCTGTGACACCTCTGTCCCTGTGACACCTCTGTCTGTCCCTGTGACACCTCTGTCCCTGTGACACCTCTGTCTGTCACTGTGACGCCTCTGTCACTGTGAAAATCCTCTGTCCCTGTGAAAATCCTCTGTCCCTGTGTCACCTCTGTTCGTGTGACACCTCTGTCCTGGTGCCACCTCTGTCTGTCCCTGTGACACCTCTGTCCTGTGCCACCTCTGTCTGTCCCTGTGACACCTCTGTCTGTCCCTGTGCCACCTCTGTCCCTGTGTCACCTCTGTGTCCCTGTGACACCTCTGTCTGCCCCTGTGACACCTCTGTCCATCCCTGTGACACCTCTGTCCCTGTGCCACCTCTGCCTGTCCCTGTGACACCTCTGTCCTGTGACACCTCTGTCCTGTGACACCTCTGTCCCTGTGCCACCTCTGTCCATCCCTGTGACACCTCTGTCTGTCCCTGTGACACCTCTGCCCCAGTGACACCTCTGTCCCTGTGCCACCTCTGTCTGTCCTTGTGACACCTCTGTGTCCCTGTGACACCTCTGTGTGTGTCCCTGTGACACCTCTGTCACTGTGACACCTCTGTCTCTGTGACACCTCTGTCACTGTGTCACCTCTGTCTGTCCCTGTGACACCTCTGTCCCTGTGACGCCTCTGTCCCTGTGACACCTCTGTCCCTGTGACACGTCTGTCACTGTGCCACCTCTGTCACTGTGACACCTCTGTGTCCCTGTGAAAATCCTCTGTCCCTGTGTCACCTCTGTCCCTGTGTCACCTCTGTCCCTGTGACACCTCTGTCCCTGTGTCACCTCTGTCTGTCACTGTGACACCTCTGTCCCTGTGACACCTCTGTCCTGTGACACCTCTGTCCTGTGTCACCTCTGTCCGTCCCTGTGACACCTCTGTCCCTGTGACACCTCTGCCCCAGTGACACCTCTGTCTCTGTGACACCTCTGTCCATCCCTGTGACACCTCTGTCCTGTGACACCTCTGCCCTGTGACACCTCTGTCCCTGTGACACCTCTGTCCATCCCTGTGACACCTCTGTCCTTGTGTCACCTCTGCCCTGTGACACCTCTGTCCCTGTGACACCTCTGTCTGTCACTGTGACACCTCTGTCCCTGTGAAAATCCTCTGTCCCTGTGTCACCTCTGTTCATGTGACACCTCCATCCCTGTGACACCTCTGTCACTGTGACACCTCTGTTCATGTGACACCTCCGTCCCTGTGACACCTCTGTCCTGGTGCCACCTCTGTCCGTCCCTGTGACACCTCTGTCTTGTGACACCTCTGCCCCAGTGACACCTCTGTCACTGTGACAACCCTGTCTGTCCCTGTGACACCTCTGTCCCTGTCACACCTCTGTCTGTCCCTGTGACACCTCTGTCTGTCCCTGTGACACCTCTGTCTGTCACTGTGACACCTCTGTCTGTCCCTATGACATCTTTCTCTCTGTCCCTGACCCCTCTCTCTCTCTCTCCCAGTGACACCTCTCTCTCTCTCTGTCCTTGTGACACTTCTCTCTGTCCCTGTGACACTTTTCTCTCTCTCTGTCTCCCCGGTGACACCTCTCTCTCTGTCCCTGACACTTCTCTGTCCCTGTG
>NW_026628969.1:0-1685 GCF_030028575.1 Malurus melanocephalus
TTTTTCTCCCCAAACTTTTTATTTTTTACATCTTTTCTGCCCCAAATTCCCATTTTTTCTCTGGTTTTTTTTGGTTTTTTTCCCAAATTTCTCTATTTTTTTCCCCCATTTTATAATTTTTTCCCTAATTTTCCATTTTTCTCCCCAAATTCCAGATTCCCAGGATTCAAGGAGGTCCGTCTGATCCCGGGCTGCCATGACATCGCCTTTTCCTCCCAAATTTGGATTTTTTCCATTTTTTCTCTCCCAAATCTCCATTTTTTTCACCCCAAATTCCCATTTTTTCTATCTTGTTTCTCCAATCCCATTTTTCTTCCAAATTTGTATTTTTTATGTTTTTTCTTCCCCAAACTTGTATTTTTTCCATTTTTCCTGTCCCAAATTCCCGTTTTTTTCCGATTTTTTTCGGGTTTTTTCCATTTTTTTTTGGGTTTTTTTCCCAAATTTTTTTCTTTTTTCCCTAATTTTCCATTTTTCTCCCCAAATTCCAGATTTCCCGGGTTCAAGGAGGTGCGTCTGGTCCCGGGCCGCCACGACATCGCCTTTGTGGAGTTTGACAGCGAGGTGCAGGCGGGCGCCGCCCGCGAGGCTCTGCAGGGCTTCAAAATCACCCAGAGCAACGCCATGAAAATCTCCTTCGCCAAAAAGTGACCCCAAAAACCCCCAAATTCACCCCAAAATTCACCCCCGAGTCCCTGCCCCTCCCCCACCCCGAGGTAAGTTCAGTTCCTGTTTCAGGGTGCCCAAAATCCCCTTTTTTGGCCTCAAAATTCTCTTTTTTTGACCCAAAAATCATCTTTTTTGACCCCAAATTCGCATTTTCCGCCCCAAAATCCCCTTTTTTCACCCCAAATTTTCATTTTTTGACCCCAAATTCCCATTTTCTGCCCAAAATTCTGGGCTTTTGACCCCAAAATCCCCTTTTTTGACCCCAAATTTGGATTTTTTGCCCAAATTTCCACTTTTTCCACCTCAAATTCCCATTTTTTGACCCAAAATCCCTGTTTTTTAACCCAAATTCCCAATTTTTGCCCCATATTCCGGTTTTTCCACCCCAAATTCCCCTTTTTTTTACCCCAAATTCCCATTTTTTGCCTCAAAAATCATCTTTTTTGACCCAAATTCCTACTTTTTACCCAAAATTCCCATTTTTCCACCCCAAATCCCCATTTTTTTGACCCCAAAAACCCCAAATTCACCCCAAAATTCACCCCTGAACCCCCGCCCCTCCCCCACCCCGAGGTAAGTTCAGTTCCTGCTTTGGGGCGCCCAAAAATCGCATTTTTCTGCCCAAAATTACCCTTTTTTGACCCAAAAATTATCTTTTTGGACCCCAAATTCCCTTTTTTTGACCCCAAATCCATTTTTTACCCCAAATTTGCATTTTTTGACCCCAAAATCCTCTTTTTTGACCCAAAATCCACTTTTTTCACCCCAAATTCCCATTTTTTGACCCCAAATTCTCATTTTTTGCCTGAAATTCCCATTTTTTTCACCTCAAATTCCCATTTTTCCACCCCAAATTCCCCTTTTTCGACCCAAAAATCATAATTTTTGACCCAAATTCCCATTTTCCACCCCAAATTCCCCTTTTTTGACCCCAAAATCATCTTTTTTGACCCAAAATCCCAATTTTTGCCCCAAATTCTCATTTTTCACCCCAAATTTCCATTTTTCCACCCCAA
>NW_026628970.1:0-1740 GCF_030028575.1 Malurus melanocephalus
GGAGCTCGGCTCTGCATTTTTGAGCTCGGCTTTGGCTTTTGGAGCTCAGCTTTTGCTCTTTAAGCTCGGCTTTTGCTCTTTAAGCTCAGCTTTTGCTCTTTAAGCTCGGCTTTTGCTCTTTAAGCTCGGCTTTTGCTCTTTAAGCTCGACTTTTGCTCTTTAAGCTTGGCTTTTCCTTTCTGAGCTCGGCTTTGGGAGCTCGGCTTTTGCATTTTGAGCTCGGCTTTTACTCTTTAAGCTCAGCTTTTTGAGCTCGGCTTTGGGAGCTCTGTTTTACTCTTTAAGCTCGGCTTTTTGGAGCTCGGCTTTTGCTCTTTAAGCTCAGCTTTTGAGCTCGGCTTTGGCTTCTAAAGCTCAGCTTTTGGAGATTGGCTTTTGCTTTCTAAGCTCGGCTTTGGCTTTCTGAGCTCAGCTTTGCTCTTTAAGCTCGGCTTTTCCTTTTTGAGCTCGGCTTTGGGAGCTCGGCTCTTCATTTTTGAGCTCGGCTTTTGCTCTTTAAGCTCGGCTTTTGGAGAGCTCGGCTTTTGCTCTTTAAGCTCGGCTTTGGGAGCTCGGCTTTTGCTTTCTAAGCTCGGCTTTTTCATTTTAAGCTCAGCTTTTTTAGCTCGGATTTTGTAGCACGGTTTTTCTCTTTAAGCTCGGCTTTTGCTTTCTAAGCTCAGCTTTTGGAGCTCGGCTTTGAGCTCGGCTTTTGCTCGTTAAGCTCGGCTTTCTGAGCTCGGCTTTGGCTTTTGGAGGTTAACATTTGCTCTTTAAGCTGGGCTTTTGGAGCTCGGCTTTTGCTTTTTAAGCTCAGTTTTTTGAGCTCTGCTTTTGGAGCTCGGCTTTTCCTTCTAAAGCTCAGCTTTTGGGAGCCCGGCTTTTGCATTTTGAGCTCGGCTTTTGCTCTTTAAGCTCGGCTTTTCCTTTTTGAGCTCAGCTTTGGGAGCTCGGCTCTTCATTTTTGAGCTCGGCTTTGGCTTTTGGAGCTCGACTTTTGCTCTTTAAGCTCGACTTTTGCTCTTTAAGCTCGGCTTTTGGAGCTCAGCTTTTATTGTTTAAGCTCGGCTTTTGGAGCTCGGCTTTTGCCCTTTAAGCTCGGCTTTTCCTTTTTGAGCTCGGCTTTGGGAGCTCAGCTTTTGCTTTTAGAGCTCGGTTTTGCTCTTTAAGCTCGGCTTTTGAGCCCGGCTTTTGCTTTCTAAGCTCGGCTTTTTGGAGCTCGGCTTTTGCTTTTTAGAGCTCGGCTTTGGCTTTTGAGCTCGACTTTTTCTCTTTAAGCTCGGCTTTAGGAGCTCGGCTCTTCATTTTGAGCTCGGCTTTTGCTCTTTAAGCTCGGCTTTGGGAGCTCGGCTTTGGCTTTCTAAG
The DNA here is from genome assembly GCF_030028575.1 of Malurus melanocephalus. NCBI lineage: Eukaryota > Metazoa > Chordata > Aves > Passeriformes > Maluridae > Malurus > Malurus melanocephalus. The sequence goes on from NW_026628970.1 coordinate 1,345, forward strand.
CTCGGCTTTTTGGAGCTCGGCTTTTGCTCTTTAAGCTCGGCTTTTCCTTTTTGAGCTCGGCTTTTGGAGCTCAGCTTTAGCTCTTTAAGCTCAGCTTTGGCTTCTAAAGCTCGGCTTTGGCTTCTAAAGCTCGGCTTTGGGAGCTCGGCTTTTGGAGATCGAGTTTTGGATTTTAGAGCTCGGCTTTGACATGTGGAGCTCAGCTTTTATTGTTTAAGCTCGGCTTTGGGAGCTCGGCTTTGGCTTTCTAAGCTCGGCTTTTCATTTTTGAGCTCGGCTTTGGCTTTCTAAGCTCGGCTTTTTTAGCTCGGATTTTGTAGCTCGGTTTTTCTCTTTAAGCTCGGCTTTGGGAGCTCGGCTCTGCATTTTTGAGCTCGGCTTTGGCTTTTGGAGCTC
>NW_026628971.1:0-1788 GCF_030028575.1 Malurus melanocephalus
AATGTCCCCACGGGGTGGCCGCTAGGGGACAGTGCTGGCAGCGCTGTGAGTGCCACACTGCCCGTTCCCATCGCTGCGGGGAAAGGAAACCGCAACTCCTTAAAGAAACCGCAATTCCTGAAGGAAACTGCAATTTTTGAAGGAAACTGCAGCTCCTGAAGGAATCCACAATTTTTGAAGGAAACTGCAATTTTTGAAGGAGATGGCAATTCCCGAAGGAAATCACAATTCCTGAAGGAAACTGCAATTCCTGAAGGAAACTGCAATTTTTGAAGGAAACTGCAATTCCTGAAAGAAACCACAATTCCCAAAGGAAGCCGCAGCTCCTGAAGGAAACTGCAATTCCTGAAGGAAACTGCAATTCCTGAAGGAGACGGCAATTCCCGAAGGAAACCACAATTTTTGAAGGAAACTGCAATTTTTTAAGGAAACTGCAATTCCTGAAGGAAACCACAGCCCCTGAAGGAGACCACAATTTCTGAAGGAAACTGCAATTCCTGAAGGAAAGCGCAATTTTTGAAGGAAACTGCAACTCCTGAAGGGAACTCCAATTTTTGAAGGAAACTGCAATTCCTGAAGGAAACCACAATTCCTGAAGGAAACCACAATTCCTGAAGGAAACTGCAGTTCCTGAAGGAAATCTCAGCTCCTGAAGGAAACTGCAATTTTTGAAGGAAACTGCAATTCCTGAAGCAAACTGCAATTTTTGAAGGAAACCGCAACTCCTGAAGGAAACCGCAACTCCTGAAGGAAACCACAATTCCTGAAGGAAACGGCAATTCCCGAAGGAAACCGCAACTCCTGAAGGAAACCCCAATTTTTGAAGGAAACTGCAATTTTTGAAGGGAGCTGCATCTCCTGAAGGAGACAGCAATTCCTGAAGGAAACTGCAGCTCCTGAAGGAAACATCAACAACTGAAGGAAACCGCAATTCCTGAAGGAGAGGGCAATTCCTAAAGGAAACTGCAATTCCTGAAGGAAACATCAACAACTGAAGGAGACCACAATTTTTGAAAGAAACTGCAATTCCTGAAGGAGACGGCAGTTCCTGAAGGAAACTGCAATTCCTGAAGGAAACCGCAATTCCCGAAGGAAACCGCAATTCCCGAAGGAAACCGCAATTCCTGAAGGAAACCATAATTTTTGAAGGAAACCAAACTGCAACTCCTGAAGGAAACCGCAATTCCTGAAGGAAACCTCAACTCCTGAAGGAAACCGCAATTCTTGAAGGAGACAGCAATTCCTGAAAGAAACCACAGTTCCTGAAGGATACGGCAATTCCCAAAGGAAACCGCAATTCCTGAAGGAAACCACAATTCCTGAAGGAAACTGCAATTCCTGAAGGAAACTGAAATTTTTGAATGAAACTGCAACTCCAGAAGGAAACTGCAACTCCTGAAGGAAACAGCAATTTTTGAAGGAAACCGTAATTCTTGAAGGAAACCACAACTCCTGAAGGAAACCGCAATTACCGAAGGAAACTGCAATTCCTGAAGGAAACTGCAATTTTTTGAAGGAAACTGCAATTCCTGAAGGAAACTGCAATTCCTGAAGGAAACCGCAATTTTTGAAGGAAACTTCAATTCCTGAAGGAGATGGCAATTCCCGAAGGAAACTGCAATTCCCGAAGTAAACCGCAATTCCTGGAGGAAACCGCAACTCCTGAAGGAAACCGCAGTTCCTGAAGGAAACCGCAATTCCTGAAGGAAACCCCAATTCCCGTTCCTTTCGAGCTGATTTAGGATCAAACCCCGCCGTGTTTCTCACCCCCGTGCCAGCAGGAGCTGT
>NW_026628972.1:0-1708 GCF_030028575.1 Malurus melanocephalus
GCTGCCCATGGCTCCCCAATGCCTCTGCCTGCCCAGTGGCACCAGGGACCCTTGCTTCTCCCCACACAAGGGCACTTTAATGTCTGTGCCTCCCTGGGACCCCAGAACAGCCAGAGGGGTTGAGCTGAAAGGCAGCGCTCCTCACCTTTTCCAGGTCAGCAATGACCTGTTCCATCTGGCTGGCACTCCATGTCCTGCCCTGGGTGAGAGACAAGGAGGGCAGAAAGGTGAACAGTGATGCCGCGGCAGCTTGGCTGGAGAAGCAGTGCTCAGGCCCCGAGCCCAGAGCAGAGAGACACTCACTGCACGGCTGCGGCTCAACTTCTTCTCAAGATCTTTGATGGTAGGCACATGGGTGACTCGGGCTCCCTGGCTCCTGTGCAGAGGGAAAAGGGACAGACAGAGAGCAGGGTGAGCCCCAAGCCACCTGTGCTCCCTTCTCAGGAAGCTGTGCCCAACAACTACCAAAGCTGCAGGAGCACCTCTCCCCAGCCAAGGAGCTGTGCTGCCCAGGGCAGCTGCTGAAGGAGCATCCATCCCCTGCAGCAGCAGCAGCAGCAGCAGCAGCAGCAGCAGCAGCAGCAGCACCACCACCACCACCACTTACCTCTGTAGTGTGCCCAGCCACAGCTCCTTCAGCGCCTGGGAGCTGTGGACAGAGAGCAGAAGCAGCGTCAGGCCCTGCTGCCCCCCGGCCCCTGGGCAGACACGCGCGCCCGCACAGCCCTGCCCCGTGGCCAGGGACACCAGGGCAGGACAAAGGCCCGTGCTGGGGACAGGACAAAGATGCTGCCTAAGCCCTGGCTCCCTCTGAGGTGCCAGAGCAGTGGCTTTTGCCCTTCCCTTCTGGCAACAAAAAGGTGACAGTGGCACACAGGCCACTCCGTCCCCAGGATCTCCATGGAGGCAAGAGCCCATGGCAAGGGTGGCCAATCCCTCCTGCATCCCCCACTGCGAGCCCCTCCTGCCCTGCCAGGGCATGTGGCACCAGGACTCACCCAAATGTGGCAATGCAGGAGCCGCTGGGCCACATGAGGACAATGGATGTGTCGTCCTCATTGCTGCTTTGATGATGCTGCTGCTCCTGTTCGGGCAGCGCTGCCTCCTTGCCGGCACTCAGCACCCACAGCTGGTGCAGGGCCAGGTGGAGCCGTGGCCGCAGGGTGCTGCCCCGGCTGCAGAGAACAGACGCCAGCGGTCAGGGGCAGGTGGCCTCCCTGGTGTCCCCAAAGGCTGAGCCCTGGCCTGTCCCCCTTTGCCCCCAGCATTGCCACACACAGGGGCACCCAGCACCGAGGGGCCGGGGCCCGGGACTTAGGCCAGGCTGGCTGTGGCCTGGCCCAGGGACAGGGACGGACAAAGGAGGCCGCGCTCTGAGGCTCTTACTGCAGCTTGGCCACCACCAGTTGGTCCTGGAGGAGCAGAAGGCGTCTCTCGCTCCTCTTCAGGCCACGTCTGAGAGCCACATCCGTGCTCAGCACGGCCTCGTCACTGCTGACAACATTACTGCAGAGAAGAGTGCGACGGCCGTGAGAAAGGCCTGTGGGAGCCGGCCATGGCCGCGTGTCCCCGGGCTGTGGGGGAGCTCACCTGGAGCCGAAGCAGCTCCTGGCCTGGCCCATCCCGCCTGGCTCAGGTGGGCCTCGGCCTTGCTCCAAGGCCGCGGGACCGTCTCCAACAGAAGAGATGGGAAAGAAGAATGAAATCG
>NW_026628973.1:0-1740 GCF_030028575.1 Malurus melanocephalus
GGTCCAACATCCCAATTTCCAGGGGGTCCAACATCCCAATTTCCAGTGGGTCCAACATCCCAATTTCCAGCGGGTCCAACATCCCAATTTCCATAGGGTCCAACATCCCAATTTCCAGGGGGTCCAACATCCCATTTTCCAATGGGTCCAACATCCCAATTTCCAGGGGGTCCAACATCCCAATTTCCAGGGGGTCCAACATCCCAATTTCCAGCGGGCTCAACATCCCAATTTCCAGCGGGTCCAACATCCCAATTTCCAGCGGGTATAACATTCCCAATTTCCAGGGGGTCCCACATCCCAATTTCCAGTGGGTCCAACCCCAATTTCCAGCAGGTCCAACCCCAATTTACAGCGGGTCCAACCCCAATTTCCAGTGGGTCCAACCCCAATTTCCAGTTGCTCCATGACCTCAGAGCCACCAGGCCACTGGTCAGGGGTGCCTGTCGTCTGCACGAGCTGGTTCTGAGAGGCTGAGTCTAAAAGACTCCAATTTATTGAATCCCAAAAAAGCCAAATTTGGGAAATCTTATTTTCCTCTGCAGCCCCAATTTGTGTCGGTGCCAGTGAATCAAACTGAGCAGACGGGGAAAGGATCACGGAATTCCCGAATGGTTTGGGATGGAAGGGATCTTAAATCCCACCCAGAGCCACGCCTGCCACAAAACCGATTCCTTGGAATCACAAACCTCTCCAATTTCCCTGTGGGTTTTAATTCTCTCCTAAGAATCTCCGGCAGCTCCACAGATGGCATTTACAGCTCCGGGTGCTCTCCAACCCCAAATCAGATTAATTTATCACAGGTTTTGTGTTAATCTTCAAAACTACTGATAAAGCCAAGACTTTGAGGCCAATCCCTCACGTGTCATCTCCAAACCTCCCATTGAACTTCCAGGTTCCCTTTGAAGGCGCAAAGAATTTTTTAATGTTTCTTTCCAGGCGCTTCCCACCCGGAGTCTCAGCCCTCCAGGAGAGCTGGAATGTGAAATTTCCATCGGTGAGCTCAGCTTAGCCAGGCTGAGTCTTGTGGGAGATCCGTGGGGATTTGGGAAGGGCTGGGACCAGATTTTGGGAAGGGAGGAGCAGATGTGGGGCTGGACAGGGCTTGGAGCATCCTGCACCAAGAGAAATATCCCTGGAATGACGCAGGAGTTGGGTGGAGGTGGCTCAGATGGACAAATGGACTCAGCTCCCTCTGGGGTTCCATGATTCCATGATTGACCTCTTCTCCTGGGAATTCAAGGTCATTCCAAGCCCACTTCCAATTCCCAATTCCATTCCCGAGGCACTAAGAATCCATGGAGACCCCAAGGTTTCTCAGGACACTCTCAGCTCTGCCAGGCTGCACACTCAGGTTCCTCACTGGCCAGGAATTCCAGCCCCAGGAATAACCAAACATTTCTCCTSGAAGAARAAAAGATGGAAMAAAACAAAGAACCTGAGAGCAGCCRCCMCCGCYGGGCGTCGGGAAAGGAGCAAGAAACCGCCAGGCRGAATCTGCTATTAAAATCTCCGAAGGTTTTTCCAGGGAGAAGGCATTGATCTCACGGACAAAGAGGCTCCGTAATTTCCTGCTTTGTGCCGGTGAAATATCCAACAAAAGCCCCGGGATTTAACAGCCGGACTCGGCGCTTGATGGCTTCAGATCTCTCCATGGGTTCGGCAGAGAAAGAGGGCTCATTGTGAAGGGCCTGAAACGGAAAGTTTTGCCACTTTAGGAAACTTTTAAAAATTCTTTGC
>NW_026628974.1:0-1682 GCF_030028575.1 Malurus melanocephalus
CTCTTGTGCTTGAGTCCAGCCTGGTGAAATCCCAAAGATTCTTCCCGGAGACGTGGGATGAGTGAACCCCATCACACAAACACTTTGTAGAAGTTTCCWTTCAGAGCTCCAAGCTCCTCTCTGGCTCTGTGTTCCCCCATTCAGGGATCTTCTGTCCCGTCTCAGTTCAGGCACTGCCCTGGTATCCCYTTTGCTCTGCCAGCAGCTCCTCCTGGGATCAGTGCTTGCCCTGAGAGGGGCAGAAAACACAGGACTGGCACTTTATAAATCCTGGGATTTATATAAATAATATAAATTGCCAATCCCATGTTTTCTGCCCTTCTCAGGGCAAGCACTGATCCCAGAAGGAGCTGGACACTCTGGACAAGCAGAGCCTGCAGCACTCGAGAGATTTCTGGYGCAAGGCAGCAATRYTGAGAGATTTCTGCAGCAGGTCCTSCTGAGAAGAACAGAAATCACCCTGGGGAGATCTTTCTCCGGCTTGAAAATTCCTTCATTTCTCAGAACTAAAAGGTTTTGTTCTCCCTCCCCACCCTGACCTGCGAGACATAGGTGAGGATGAACAAGAGGAAGGAATAAATAGGAATGAAGAGGAATGAAGAGGAATGAAAAGGAATAAAGAGGAATAAAGAGAAATAAAGAGGAATAAAGAGGAATAAAGAAGAATAAAGAGGAATAAAGAGGAATGAAGAGAAATGAAGAGGAATGAAGAGGAATGAAGAGAAATAAAGAGGAATAAAGAGGAATAAAGAGGAATAAAGCATCTTTTCCCCCTCCTGTAGGAAAGTCTTGCCCAAGAAACTGAGGGGAGCTCTTCCAGGGGCAGTGGCACGCTCTGCTGTTCCTACACTAAATGGATTATGGRCTGCTCTGGCTTCCAGGGAAGCTGTGTAAAGTCAATATCTCCCTCCCAAGGCCAAACCCCTCGTGGATCCAGCTCTCAGCTCGGAGCAGATGTCCCTGGTCGGGGGAGCAGAGGCTCTGCAGGGCCAGGTGTCCCCAGCTGTGCCCTGCAGCCCCTCGGGCAGCTGGAGGGGGCTGGGGGCAGCAGACAGAGGAAATTCCTCACCGAGGAGATAGGAATACAACCACGGCTCCAGCAGGGGTGTTTCAGTCACTCAGAGAAGCCAGGGATGCTGTGCAAGCTTGGGGAAGCAGCTCTAATATTTTAGAGGCAGGGTTGAGCAGCTCTGCACTGAAGAAATCTGCTCTGGGAGGGAGGGAGGGTCCTTTGTCAGGCAGAGAGAGAAAATGRGATTTATTGTTAGAGATATGATAGGGAAAGAAATGAGATTCAGCAGTGCTGAGGTGGCTTCTAAACCTGAAACAGGAAAACTCCAGGCTGTCAGGACCCTGCTCCTGAGACCAGCTCAGGTGGTCAGAGCACGTGGGAGAGGATGGAGCTGCACTMAGGAGCTTCAGAGTGACCACAGAGTGCTGGGCACTGTCCAGAGGGGCAGCACAAACACAACAGCACCAACCCCTCACCTCAGGGGAGCCSAGATTCCATGTGATGCCAACAGGGGGGGATTGTAAAGAAATCTGCCTGGCCTCAGATCAAACCAGAGGCCGGTTCACCTGCAGGACACACACAAAGGGGAACTCCAGTGGCCCTTTTTTCTGCTTTCAAGAAACTTGCAGCATCAGGCAAAAYTGGAGCTTTAACCCAGCAGCAGTGAAAT
>NW_026628975.1:0-1759 GCF_030028575.1 Malurus melanocephalus
CCCGGGAATTCATGAGCAGAACCAACCGCCCCCCGCTGGCGCTGTCCCGCCTGGTGAGCCCCAAAATCCCGGGAATTCACCCCAAAATATCGGGAATTTATCCTGGAAATCCTGGGGTGTCATTGAACCCTAAAATCCCGGGATTTCAACCCAAAAAAACCCGGGAATTTAACCCAAAATCCCGGGAATTCACCCCAAAAAATCGGGAATTTATCCTGAAAATCCTGTGGTATCACTGAACCCCCAAATCCTGGGAATTTACCCCAAAATCTTCGGGAATTTAACACCAAAATATTGGGAATTTTTCCTGAAAATCCTGCGGTGTCACTGAGCCCAAAAAACCTGGGAATTCACCCCAAAAATATCGGGAATTAGCCCAAAAATCCCAGGAATTTGCTCCAAAAAAATCTGGGAATTCATCCCCAAAATTGGGTGAATTTTTCCAGGATTTGTGCAGATTTTGGGAGATTTTCGGAGTTTTTTTTCAGGGGTTTTCTTGGTTTATTTTTATTAAATTTTGAGTTTTCCAGGGGTTTGGGAATTTTGGGAATTTGGGGATTTTTCCCAATTTTGGGTCATTTTTTGAAGGGATTTGTGCGAATTTTGGGCGACTTTTTGAGGGATTTTTTGAGGTTTTTTCAGGTTTTTTTTGGTATTTTTTCATTTTTATTAAATTCTGACTTTCCCAGGGGTTTGGAATTTTGGGAATTTTGTGATTTTTGGGTGATTTTTTGGGATTTTTCAGATCCGGATGATGAACAAACCCGGGCGAGGGGACAAAACCGCGGTGGTGGTGGGGACGGTGACGGACGACGTTCGCATCCAGAACGTGCCCAAGCTCAAGGTTTGGGGGAAAATTCGGGAATTTTGGGAAAAATCGGGAATTCTGGGGAAATTCCGGAATTTTTTTGGGATTTTTTAGGGGTTTTGGGGCGTTTTTGGGGGGAATTTTTGTGAATTTTGGGGGTTTTTTGACGGACGACGTTCGCATCCAGAACGTGCCCAAGCTCAAGGTTTGGGGGAAAATCGGGAATTTTGGGAAAAATTGGGAATTTGGGGGATTTTTGGGAATTCTTGGGAATTTTTTTGGAATTTTTGGGGGATTTTTTGGGGGTTTTGGGTGAGTTTTAAGGGGAATTTTTGAGAATTTTGTGGGGTTTTTTGGGTCTGATTTTGGTTTTTTTTGTATTTTTGAGTGAGTTTGGGGTTTTTTTTTTGTTTGTTTTTTGGGTCTGATTTTGGTTTTTTTGCGTATGTTTTTGGTGATTTGGGGATTGGTTTTGGGTCTGATTTTTTTCGAGTTTGATTTTGGTGATTTTGGGGTTTTTTTTGTCTGATTTTGGTTTTATTTTGGTTTTTGGGTCTGATTTTGGTGACTTTGGGTTTTTTTCGGGTGTGATTTTGGTTTTTTATTTTTCGGGTCTGATTCTGGTTTTTTTGGGTAGGATTTTGGTGATTTGGGGTTTTTTTCGGGTCTGATTTTGGTGATTTTGGGATTTTGGGGTATGATTTTGGTTTTTTGGTGTGATTTTGGTGATTTTTGGGTCTGATTTTGGTGATTTTGTTATTTTTTCTCTCCCCAGGTCTGCGCTCTCAGGGTCACTCGCGGCGCTCGGAGCCGAATTCTCCGCGCCGGGGGCTCCATCCTCACCCTGGACCAGCTGGCCATGGCCACCCCAAAGGGCAAAGGGACGGTGCTGCTGTCGGGTGAGAGACCCCAAAATATCCCAAATTCACCCCAAAAAAATCCCCAAAAAAA
>NW_026628976.1:0-1739 GCF_030028575.1 Malurus melanocephalus
TACACCATTGACCCCGCTCCCAGCCCCACCTTCCCTCCACCTCGTCCACGGTCTCGGGCAGGGCCATGCCCCGGGTCTCGGGCAGCAGCACGGCCACCAGGCCGGACACCACGGGCGCGACGCCGTAGATGACCACGGGCAGCGCCGGGAAGAGCTCTCCGGCCATCTTGACCAGCGGCGCCGTGATGCTGCCCAACCGCGCCATGGTGTTGGCCAGGCCCATGCCCGTCTGCCTGCGGGTCACACGGCGCCGCTGAGGCCACCTGAGGCCACCTGAGGGCCACCTGAGGCCACCCGAGGCCACCTGAGGCCACCCGAGGCCACCCGAGGCCACCCGAGGGTCCCCCCACGGCGTCCCCCCCTTACCGGATGACGGTGGGGTAGAGCTCTCCCGTGTAGAGGAAGACGCAGTTGAAGGACGCGGCCAAACAGCCCTTCCCAAAAACGGCCAACGCCGTCCGCAGCGTCCGCAGCTCTGCGGGGACACCGGACACCCGAATGTCACCTCAGTGTCCCCAAACATTTGGGAGGCCAATTTGGAGCCAATCCTCCAAAAAAACGCTAAAATGACCCAAGCTGGGGTCACATCAACAACGTGAGCTCTCGGAGAGGTCACAGATGAGGGGACACCGCTGTCACCACCCCYGGGCTCACCCCGCGGCACCAGGATGTTGGCCAGGATGGCCAGGCCGGCCAGCACGAGGGCCAGCGCCTGGGTGAAGCGCCGCCCCACGTAGGTGATGGTCAGGATGGACACCAGCTTGGCCGGGATGTCCACGGCGCCGAAGATGAGCTGGATCACGTAGATGTCGAAGTCAAAGTTCTGCAGGTCCATGGCCAGCCCGTAGTAGGCGAAGCTGGTGGAGAACCTGGGCCGGGATTGGGGACAGGGGTGGCTCCTGGAGGGAGGTGTGGGGTGGCCGGAGGGGTCCGAGGGCTCGGGGATGGGATGGACAATCCCCCAGCGGTGTCCGGCACCGCCGGCCGTACCACACGAAGCAGAGGCAGAAGGAGATGCGGCGCACCACCGGCGTCCGCACCAAATCCACCGCGGTGTGACGCATCCTCGATGACGTCATCTCCTTCTCCATGTGGGACTTCAGGGTCTGGAGGGACACGGGGGGCTCTGGGGTGGCCGTGGGGACCTGGGGTCCTGATTGTCACCAGGGGGGGCTGGGCAGGATGGGTGGGATGGGGGGAGGGGCATGGGTGGGGTGGAGATGGTGGAGAGGGTGGGATGGAGATGGAGGTGGTGGAGATGGAGATGGTGGAGATGGAGATGGTGGAGATGGAGATGGGGGAGATGGAGATGGAGATGGGGGAGATGGAGATGGTGGAGATGGAGATGGTGGAGATGGTGGAGATGGTGGAGATGGTGGAGATGGAGGAGATGGTGGAGATGGAGGAGATGGTGGAGATGGTGGAGATGGTGGAGATGGAGATGGAGATGGAGATGGTGGAGATGGAGATGGTGGAGATGGAGATGGAGATGGAGATGGTGGAGATGGAGACAGAGATGGTGGAGATGGAGATGGGATGGAGATGGTGGAGATGGGATGGAGATGGTGGAGATGGTGGAGATGGGATGGAGATGGTGGAGATGGTGGAGATGGAGATGGTGGAGATGGAGATGGTGGAGTGGAGATGGTGGAGTGGAGGTGGTGGAGATGGTGGAGATGGGATGGAGATGGTGGAGATGGTGGAGATGATGAAGGCGATGAAGGTGATGGAGGTGATGG
>NW_026628977.1:0-1778 GCF_030028575.1 Malurus melanocephalus
CTCCTGCTTGTCCTTAAACAGCCATTAAACGTTTAATGAACTTCTGATTACTGAAGACTGCCTGGAGGAAAAGAGATGCAAACAGATAAATAACCACAGTGAAAACCTTTGTCTCACTGAAGACAATGAAGAAGAATTTAACTGATTACATACACATGGACTCAAGAAGACAACTATTTCCCACACACTGTACTATTAATGACCAAAATTTCACAGTATGGTAAGTGGCATATTGCTTATTATCTTTGATCTGGCTGAAAACCCACAAGATTTGTATGTGAGTATTTGTAAATAAGTTAATTTGTAAATGAAACCAAATAAATAAGGAAATTTTCAAATAGTTTACTGATTTTTTTTCTTTTCTGTGTGTTCTTCTGAAGAGACAGATGTATTTAATAGGGTCTGTGATTGTTTCATGGAGTAGTTCCTGTTAAAAAAGTACATAGATTAAAAGTAAAAAACCTACTCTGCAGAAATGCATCACCTGAAATGACAGTTTTAAAATAGGGGGAAAATCACAGCTTCAGTAGTTTTTAATTATTACATAAGGATCTTTCAATGTTAGATTAAAACAGTGCATATATTTAGCATATCATCATAGCACTTTATATATACCATGCACACTTATAAAAAAAAAAAAATGAAACCTTCAACAGTCTTATTAAAAATGGTTTCAGTTTTGATATTGGTCCAGACAGAGGCTTTGTTAGTTATTTGAAGATAAACAACATTGAAAGAAAACTGTGGTGAAAGGCCCATCCTGTGTTGGATTCTGTAACTCCCTCTACCTGTACACAAGGTTTTCATTGTGCTGCAACCCAGACAAAACATGTTTGTGTGAAATAACATCACATTTAACCAGAAAAACGTAGCTGATGTCCTTCCCTCACTCATTTTCAGTGGTAAAATAAAGCAGTAAAATAAGAAGATAAAACATGAAGGCTGGAGAAACATCTCTCTTTTTCTGCTCTGGCACACTGCTGACCTGGGTCAAGAGTCCTTGCATATTCACACAAAGAAGATGGTGCATGAATTTATGTGACACTATTTCAGTCCAGACAGAACCCCCTCTGGAAAGGCTGGTGATGAAGCATTCTACCAGCACCTATCATATTACTTATGAGAAATAATGAGGAAAATCAGCTGAAGTGGAATGGCTGGTCTCCTGGTGACCATGCATAATGCTTTTTTCTATAATCAGATATAACAATCTAATGCACTGGTAAGACATAACTGTAATTCCATCTGCTTGGCGCTGATTTAGAGACTCAAAGCTCACCATCAGAGCTGCAGTCAGGGATCTCATTGAATATTTGTGGCAATTATTTACATAGATGCATGGGAGAGACAATGAGCATATTCAAAAAAACACATTTGGAAAAGCAGGTTGCCCAGAGAAGCTGTGGCTGCCCCATTCCAGGCAAGGTTGGATGGGGTTTGGAGCAACATGGGATAGTGGAAGATGTTCCTGCCATGGCAGGGGGTTGGAATGAGATGATCTTTAAAGTCTCTTCCAATCCAAACCATTCTGGGATTCTGTTTCTATGATTCTATTAAAACAACCATTGATGTTTGAAACACTGCTGGAAGATTGCAAGAGCATCGTCATTAACCTKTTAAAGTTTTTGCTTCTATGATTCTATTAAAATGACCTTATATTTTGAAACATAACTGGAAGATTGTAAGGGTGTTGTCCTTAACCTTTTAAAGTTTTTCCTGTTAATAAATAATGCCATTATGCTCACAGAAATGGCACATTCTCTGTGAAACTGACACTG
>NW_026628978.1:0-1669 GCF_030028575.1 Malurus melanocephalus
GGGCACGGACAGGGGATGGAGGGGACGGGCAGGGCACGGTCTGGGGGGAGAAAATGGGATTGGGGTTAAATGGGATTGGGAATGGGATTGGGGTTAAATGGGATTGGGGTTAAATGGGATTGGGAATGGGAATGGGAATGGGCACGGACCGGGGATGGAGGGGACGGGCAGGGCACGGTCTGTGGGGAGAAAATGGGATTGGGGTTAAATGGTATTGCGATTGGGAATGGGCATGGACACGGGACAGCGGGGACGGGCAATGCACGGTCTGTGGGGAGAGAATTGGATTGGGATTGGGGTTAAATGGGATTGGGATTTGGAATGGGAATGGACAGGGGACAGCAGGGACAGGCAGTGCCCGGTCTGTGGGGAGAAAATGGGATTGGGATTGGGAATGGGATTGGGGTTAAATGGGATTGGAATTGGGGTTAAATGTGATTGGGAATGGGATTGGGAATGGGATTGGGAACGGGCACGGACCGGGGACAGCGGGGACGGGCAGTGCCCGGTCTGGGGGGAGAGAATGGGATTGGGACTGGGATTGGGGTTAAATGGGATTGGGAATGGGATTGGGAACAGGCACGGACAGGGGACAGAGGGGACAGGCAGTGCACGGTCTGCAGGGAGAGAATGGGATTGGGGTTAAATGGGATTGGGAATGGGATCAGGGTTAAATGGGATTGGGAACAGGCACGGACAGGGACAGAGGGGACAGGCAGGGCACGGTCTGTGGGGAGAGAATGGGATTGGGGTTAAATGGGATTGGGAATGGGAATGGGATTGGGAATGGGAATGGAGAGGGGACAGCAGGGACAGGCAGTGCCCGGTCTGTGGGGAGAGAATGGGATTGGGATTGGGGTTAAATGGGATTGGGATTGGGAATGGGAATGGACAGGGGACAGTGGGGACGGGCAGGGCCCGGTCTGTGAGGAGAAAATGGGATTGGGGTTAAATGGGATTGGGATTGGGGTTAAATGAGATTGGGGTTAAATGGGATTGGGGTTAAATGGGATTGGGGTTAAATGGGATTGGGAATGGGCACGGACAGGGGACAGAGGGGACGGGCAGGGCCCGGTCTGTGGGGAGAAAATGGGATTGGGGTTAAATGGGATTGGGATTGGGATTGGGGTTAAATGGGATTGGGATTGGGAATGGGGTTAAATGGGATTGGGAATGGGATTGGGCACGGACCGGGGATGGAGGGGACAGGCAGTGCCCGGTCTGTGGGGAGAGAATGGGATTGGGATTGGGACTGGGATTGGGATTGGGACCGGGAATGGGATTGGGACTGGGATTGGGACTGGGAATGGGATTGGGATTAAATGGGATTGGGAATGGGATTGGGAATGGAGAGGGGACAGAGGAGAGGGGTACAGCACGGTCTGTGGGGAGAGAATGGGATTGGGAATGGGAACAACGGAGGGCGGCACTGCCTGCTCTGCGGGAACACAACACAGGTGTCACACAGCGGGGGTGACAGGGACAGGGGTGACACAGGTGACAGATGACACAGACACTCACCCAGAGCTCTGACGCTGTGCTGCCGGGTGTACCTGACCCTCAGGTGTGCCTCCACGCAGGTGTCACACAGCGGGGGATGGGGACAGGGGGTGACACAGGTGACACAGGGTGACAGGGATGGTGACACAGGGTGACAGGGATGGTGACA
>NW_026628979.1:0-1733 GCF_030028575.1 Malurus melanocephalus
CCCCAAATCCCCTTGGGCACCTCGAGGAAGGCGAAGTTCTTGTCCTGGTTGATCTGCACGGCCAGGACGGGGTTCCCGGGGGCCTGGGTGAGACCCCCCAGACGCATTTGGGCGTTGAAAAAATCCATCATCGCTTCCTGGGGAGAAAAAATGGGAATTTGGTTAAAAAAATGGGAATTTGGGTTAAAAAAATGGGATTTGGGGTTAAAAAAATGGGATTTGGGGATAAAAAAATGGGATTTGGGGTCTTTGAGCGTTGAAAAAATCCATCATCGCTTCCTGGGGGAAAAAAAACCCAAAACCACTCCCAGAGAGCCCCAGGACCCCCCAAACCCCATAAATCCCATTTAAACCCCATTTAAACCCATAAACCCCCCCCAATCCCATTTAAACCCCATTTCATGCCCATTTAAACCCCCCCAAACCCCACAAACCCCATTTAAACCCCTCAGACCCCATTTAAACCCATAAATCCAATAAATTTCCCCCAAACCCCATAATTTACCTCGGTGATCCCAAAGGAAATATTCCCCACGTAGAGGCGCCAAACCCCATTGAAACCCCATTGAAACCCCATTGAAACCCCACTGAAACCCCCTAAACCCCATTTAAACCCCCCCAAACCCCATTGAAACCGCATTTAAACCCCATAAATCCTGTTTAACCTCCCCCAAATCCCATAAAATCCCATAAATCCCATAAATTTCCCCATAAATTCCATAAATCCCCCATTACCTCAGTGATCCCAAAAGGAATATTCCCCACGTAGAGCCCCCAAACCCCATTTAAACCCCATTGAAACCCCATTGAAACCCCATTGAAACCCCATAAATCCTGTTTAACCTTCCCTAAACCCCATAAATCCCATATTTTTCCCAGAAACCCCATAAATCCCATAAAAACCCCACAAATCGCATAATTTACCTCAGTGATCCCAAAAGGAATATTCCCCACATAGAGGCGCCAAACCCCATTGAAACCCCCCCAAACCCCATTGAAACCCCATAAACCCCATAAACCCCATAAACCCCATAAACCCCATAAATCCCATAAATTTCCCCACAAATCCCATAAATCCCATAAATCACCTCAGTGATCCCAAAAGGAATATTCCCCACGTAGAGCCCATAACTGCCCCCGAAACCTCATTTAAACCCCATTTAAACCCCATAACTCCCCCCAAATCCCATTTAAACCCCTCAAACCCCATAAACCCCCCCAAATCCCATAAATCCCAGAAACCCCATAAATCCCATAATTACCTCGGTGATCCCAAAAGGAACATTCCCCACGTAGAGACACCAAACCCCATTGAAACCCCATTTAAACCCCATAAACCCCAATTAAACCCCATTTAAATCCCATAAACCCCATTTAAACCCCATAAACCCCATAAATCTCATAAATTTCCCCCAAACCCTATAAAATCCCATAAAATCCCATAATTTACCTCGGTGATCCCAAATGGAATATTCCCCATAAATCCCCCCCAAACCCCATTTAAACCCCATAAACCCCATTTAAACCCAAGTTAAACCCCATAAACCCCATTTAAAACCCCATAAACCCCATAAATCCCATAAAAACCCCATAAATCCCATAAAACCCCACAAACCCCATAAATCCCATAATTACCTCAGTGATCCCAAATGGAATATTCCCCATAAATCCCCCCCAAACCCCATTGAAACCCCATTGAAACCCCATAAACGCCATAATTCCCATAAATCCCA
>NW_026628980.1:0-1668 GCF_030028575.1 Malurus melanocephalus
CCAGAGGGAGGGAGGGGCATCCCCGTTCAGGCTGCCTTACCTGGATGGGCTGGGGCAGAGTGCCGTCCTGGCCACAGACGGCTTCCAGGGGCTGCCCGAAGAGAGCCCTGCTGCAGCCGGAGCCCTCCTGTCCTGGCGCCCGGGCAGCCCCTGCTGGGCCCCGCCGCAGAGCAAAGGGCCAGGGCAGCCACCTCCTCCTGGGCCTGCTGCTGTTATCGGTCCCTGCTGCTGTAAACGAGAAGACATCAAAGGCCATGGGTGGAGGCCATGAGGCCAGCCCGGCCCTGCCCTGCCATGCCTAGATCTTGCCATGCCCTTCTGCAAGCTGTGGGCACCTCTGCAGGATCTCTGTCCCTGCATATCCACCTACAGGAGTCATTGCCCTGTGGGTGCCCTTGCCCGCCCCAGGAACGTCCTCCCTCATGGTGCCAAAGCTGCATGGCCACACTCAGGGAGAGAGCGAGTGCAGCTAAGCCACAGTGGGAGGTTGTCTTTGCTTCCAAACTCACCTGGGGAGAGGTCATGGTGTCCTCCATCCCTGGCTGCCTCCACCACTGGTCCTTGCTGGAGCTGAGCCTGCAAGAACCAAGGTCAGCTCTCATTACAGCCCCACCGCTCAAAGGGCCACCAGCCAGTGGCCACCCAGCCCCAGCAGCCTGAGCGTGGCCGAGATCGGAGCATCTGCCCTGCCGAACAGCAGCGCTGCCAGTGCCAGCAGCAAGGACGTGCCAGTGCTGCCTGTGGCTCCCCAATGCCTCTGCCTGACCAGTGGCACCAGGGATCCTTGCTTCCCCCCATACAAGAGCATACACTTTCCCTGCCTCCCAGAGACCCCAGCACAGCCAGAGGGGGTGATCTGAAAGGCAGCCCTCCTTACCTTTTCTAGGTCTGCAATGACCTCTTCCACCTTCCTGGAACTCCATGTTCTGCCCTGGGTGAGAGACAAGGAGGGCAGAAAGGTGAGCAGTGACGCCTCTGCAGCTCAGATCAAGGAGCAGTGCTCAGGCTCTGAGCCCAGAGCAGAGAGGCACTCACTGCACAGCGGCGGCTCAACTCCTCCTGCAGTGGCTTGATTGTTGGCACACAGGTCACTTGGGCACCCTTGGTTCTGCACAGAGGGAAAAGTGACAGAGAGAGAGTTGCGTGAGCCCCAAGCCACCTGTGCTCCCTTCTCAGGCAGCTGTGGCCAACAGCTGCTGCAGGTGCAGGAGCAGCTCTCCCCAGCCGAGGTGCTGTGCTGCCCAGTGCGGCTGCTGCAGGAGCATCCATCCCCTGCAGCAGCAGCAGCAGCAGCAGCAGCAGCAGAACTTACCCCTGTAGTGTGCGAAGCCACAGCTCCTTCAGTGCCTGGGAGCTGCAGACAGAGAGCAGAAGCAGCGTCAGGCCCCGCTGTCCCCCGTCCCCTGGGCAGACACACGCGCCTACACAGCCGTGCCCCGTGACCAGGGACACAAGGATAGGACAAAGGCCCATGCTGGGGACAGGAAAGAGGTTCTGCCCAAACCCTGTCTCCCTCTGAGGTGCCAGAGTGGCTTTTGCCCTTCCCTTCTGGCACCAAAAAGGTGACGGGGGCACACAGGCCACTCTGTGCCCAGGCTCTCCATGGAGGCCAGAGGCCATGGCAAGGGTGGCCAATCCCTCCTGCATCCCACGCTGGGAACCCCTCCT
>NW_026628981.1:0-1723 GCF_030028575.1 Malurus melanocephalus
TGGGGGGAATTAATAAAAAACCCAACAAGAAAGAGGCAACCGTGTGGATTAAAGCTGGAAAGAAGAGGATTAAGGGATTGAAGGGAAAAGAAGTGCTGGGAATGCAGATGGAGGGGATATTTCCCCTTTCAGCCACTCTGCCTTGTGGGAAAAGGGGGAAAGAAAAAAAAGAAAAAAGATTTTGATAAGCTCTTTAAAAAATTCATGAGGTTTCCAGCGCTCTGTTTGTTTATTTATTCCCCTGGGATAAAGTCCTGGAATGCAACATCCCGTTTGTCAGCAGGGCCTAAATCAGATTGTCCTAATAAATTGTGAAAACCCACACTTTGGGATCGTGCTGCTGGCACGGGCGGATTTGGGGCAGAAAAGAAAGATTTAGGGCAGGAGGGGATGGTTTGGGAAGGAAAGGATGGCTCAGAGAAAGAAGGGATGCTCCTTCCAACCCCAACCCGGCCTTGGACATTTCCAGGGATGGGACAGCCACAGCTTCTCTGGGTATCCCTGCCAGGGCCTCCCCACTCTCACAGGGAAGGATTTCTTCCTGAAATCCAACCCAAATCTCTCCTTTTTAAGTTTAAAACCACCCTTTGTCCTCAACCAGAGCCATTTCCACYCTAAACACAAAACATTCCTTAAACCAGGCAGGAATTCCCCAGGAATRGGCATTTTTCAATCCATGGGGCTGCTCAGCTGACCTTGGGCTCTGGGCTTCGTTTTTCAGGTCTGGTAAAACCCAAAATGTGTTGGAAATTCCTGCCAGGGGTGTCCTGACTATTCCTGGTCCTCCAAGAGGCACATCCCAATTGCAGCTCCCATTCCCTGAAACTTCAAAAAGAGATCGAATTTCCACTTTTTTCCCCACTAATTCATGGATCTGGGTTTGTCTCTCATGTGTTCTGTAGTTTTCCAGCTGCTCTTGGAGCTCAGTGGGCACTGGGATGGGACTGTGCCAAATCCTGCCAGGAAAAACCAAGGGTGGCATCACCCAACAGCTTCCAGAATTCCTTCCTGCCCTGAAAACTTGGAATTTTTGGAGGAAAAATGTTTGAAGGAGAGAATTTTGGAGAGGTGAGGGGTTTGGGTCAGTGAGGGGTTCCCCCAAATGTGTCCACCCTGGAGGGGCAGCGTGTCCTGGGCTCAGCATCGGGATGCAGGGAATGAAAACACCCAGTAAGTCCTGGGAACCTCAGGAATGGGTCCTGCATGATCAAATTCCCGGGATAACGCTGATGGATGTGGGGAATGGCCAGAGGAAAGGCAAGGAAGATGCTCTGCCCCTGATCTGGGTGAGAGGCAGCTCCATAAAAAGAAAAGATGTTAAACAGCAAAGTAAATCCACGTTTAGTCTGACTTGGAATGGGAAAACTCAGGAAAACCTTCCAAAATCCTCATTTTCACCTGGAAATCCTCCCCTGGCAGAGGGGTTTGCTCTGCCTCCTCCCTGCTGGTGAGGATGAGGAGCACCCCAGGGCCGGGGTGAGGGCGGTGGGATGGCAGCACGGGGGGAAGGAGGCARTGCTGCTGTGTGACAATCCCCTGGCAGGGGTGACATCATTCCCACAAAACAGGAGGAGATCCGAGGGGTCCCTGGGGGTGTCCATCCCCTCCAAGCTCTCCTCACCATGGCAGTACCGGGTTCAGAGCCCACGGAGCCCTGGGGTACCCGGCAAAGCCTCCCCTGGCCGGAGGGCTCCCGGCTCGCCGCTTCCCGAGCCCGACCGGC
>NW_026628982.1:0-1755 GCF_030028575.1 Malurus melanocephalus
GTTGTCTGTCCCAGTCCCTGGCCTGGGTCTTCCCATCCGGGCTGTGACCCCCAAAGTGCCCAAATCGCTGCTGAAGTGCCCAAGCTGCTCCCAGCTGGGGCTGTTCCTGTCCACAAACCTCTCCTGGTCGGTGCCATGGAGGGCTGGGAGGGGGTTTGGGGGCTCCTGGGGACACTGAGAGAAGCTTTTATGGCATTTGGAGGCATTTGTGGTGCAGGAATGCAGTTGGAGGACTTTTGGGGGAGTGTGTGACGGAATTTGGGGGGTCCTTGCCAGGTTGTGTGCCTTGGAGAGAAGTTGGGTGTGTTTTGGGAGCCATGGGAATGGGTTTTGGAGGGTCTGGGTTCATTTATATTGCAGGGAGTGGTGGCGGGGGGATCCTGGCCAGGAGCTTTGGAGTAATTTGAGGGGTCCAAGATTGGCTGTGGGGCTGGGAGAGGGTTTTAGGGTGGTTGTGACCCCTCCCCAAAATCCCAAAGCTGCCCCCAGACCCCACACCCCAAGATGCTGCTGGGGGTTTGGGAGCTCCATGTTGGGGTTTGTCCTCCTGGCACTGCAGGAGAAGGTCCCCAGGGGCCATGTGTGTCCCCCCTGAGCATGTGTGACCCCCTCTCCCATCCCAGTGTCACCCCCTTTTCCCTCCCCACCTGAGCTGGCTCCTGCTCCCCTCAGAGGGAAATTGGGGAGGGGGCAGAGGGGGTGGCAGCCCCCGGCGGGGGATGAGCCCGAGTGTGGTGGTTTAGACTGTGCTGAAAGCCAAAAGCACTGCACCCATGCCGTTCCATCCCTTCCCCCCACCTGAGAGAGAGAAGGGAGAGCAAAAGCCCAATTAACACGAAAATTTATGGCTTTCAGATAACATAAAGTAATTGGGAGAACGATACGTATGTGCTCCAGAGAAATGGTCAGACAGGCTGAAAAACAAGTTGCAAAATAGATTTATTACTGGAAACTACTAAGAATAGTGCGGCACTGGGGAGGGGAACAAAGATAAGGGACAAGTTTACAAGGAGAAGAAAATTTAAAAAATGGACATTTTATGACACCTGTTATCCTTTCCAGGACCCATCTCTTTCCCAGATCCTCCGTCTCCCCCGCCCAGGTTTTCCCGCACACAAAGTGGGGCAGGGATGAAAGTCTAACATAGATCAAACCACTCATTACAGTTGTTGTCCAGCATCAAAGGAGGAGCTTTCTTACAGCTCCAAGCTGTGGAAGTTTTTTTTTTTTTTTCCAAGAACAGTCAGTGTATAATTGCTGATGGCGAGGGAGTATTCCTTTACCTCGCAGGAGAAAAGAAAGAATGTCCTTCAAGGCCAAACTGCGTTGTTTCAGCGGAGTAAGACCACTAACACAAATCTCCTTGCAGAGCACAGCTTCTTCTAAGCATCCACTTACTCCAGACATAGGGCGGGGGCTTTTCCTCCTCGGTGCAGAGCACAATTCAACTCGTTTCAAATGTCGTGGGTGGCCAAGCCTCTTCCCCCTTTTTGGCTGTTTAGTCCAGTCCTCAAAGGCCAGGTTTCTTTCAGAGTAAGGTCGCTCTCCTTCTTCTATTCAGGTCTGTCTTTGATGAAATAGTCTTTTTGAGAACAATTTATTTTCTCCATGCTCGAGAACCACAACAAAAAGCACAGCAAGCCAATCCCATCTTCTCCTTACTGTGATCTTTAGGTCTCCATTTTTCTTTTTACATCTCCTCACCCTCCTGCTCTGTTTTTCCCCAGTGCATGATACTAAAACTACATACTAACA
>NW_026628983.1:0-1771 GCF_030028575.1 Malurus melanocephalus
CCTCATTATTTTCCCTATGGAGTAAGAGCTTTTCCACCTCTGGCTGCAGCTGGCAGCCTGGCAATGCCCATCACTGTCCCTGAGCAGGRCTGGGCTGTTCCTGACCCAACATGAACACTCTGTGGGAGGCAGATGGTCCAGAGTGGAGGTTTGGGGCTGGTTTTGGGGAGGGAGGGTGAATAATTGCTGATACAGAGCTCTTTTCTCTCRCTCAGCTTGGGTTTTGGGCCTGAAGGTACGCAGTGCGTGGTATCATCTGAAGGGTGAGCTTTGGGAGAAGCAAAGGAAGTCAGGCAGGGAGCCTCCATAAATCTATCAGAAAGTTAAATACTGTAAAATCTCCGTGTTGTTTACCAGCTGTGCCTACAATGAAGAGAGAAATAATCCCGGTAAACAYGACCTTTGATCAGCAAGGTGGAGAAATTAGGTCAAGCAGGTTTTTGCTTAGCTGAAACCATAAGCTGGGGATGAAGAGAAATAAAATTATCTTCCAAAAAATGTATTAGTCTGAGAGCTCCACAGAAAACTGCTGTTCAGCAGCCTGAGGCCAATTTGCTGCTCTTGCAAACCTTTCTTGCATCGAACACCAAACGCAGAGGGCAGAGGAACACGTGCACACAGCAACGGGAGCAATTGCTGCTCCACGAGCTGGGATTTGATGTTTAAATTACATTACAGGGCATGCTCTGGCAGGGCTCTCTGTGTGACCTTGGARAAGCCCTTCTCTTGGCTCAGACTCAGTTATCTGCACCTGCAGAATGGGGCACAGTCCCTCCTGCCCCGGGCTGTGACACCAGGAGTGCCCGGGTCACATTTTACAGATGGGAGGGCACAGGCAGCTGCACACCAGGGCCAGTGTGTGCTTGTCATCTCTGCTTGCACAAGGGGATGTGAAATTGCAGCAGGGCTCCTCCTGAGCGTGGTCTGAGCACCTCAGCTGTGTCCAGACAAAGCACAGAGCCAGGGGTCCCCATGCAGACCGTGAGGGTGGGCATCCCACCCTGCTTTGAGGGGAAAACATGTTGGTGCTATGAAAACAAAGCCTGGCTCTTGTTATTTACAGCAGCAATGTGTCCTCCTGAGTCTGGCATAACCTCACGAGTTCTGTAGTGTCCTGTTAGGATCCTGTGCTCAGCATGAGGTCATGGCAGGCCTTGGTGCCCTCCAAACCCCCTCTGCTGAGATTGAGGCTGCCCCAAGGGGGAATAAAGGCTGAGCATGCTCATCTGTAATTAATGGTCAGGGGGATCCTCAGGAAAACCTGCCAGATGAGAAGTATTCCAGCTCAGAAAATGCTGGTCAGCAGTTTTGGTGGGGCAGGAAGTCCCTGCCTGCACCCTCCATCCCTGGACCCACATATGGGTGTCACCACCCTGAATAAAGACATCCCAGTGTGGAACAGGTGAGGAAGAGCTCTCATCCTCCCTGGATATTATTGATTAAAGACATCCCAGTGTGAAACAGGTGAGGAGGAGCACTCATCCTCCCTGGATATTATTTTACATTCAACGACAAAATTTGCCAGACCCCGGGCTTTCCTGCGAGCAGCAGTTTAGCAGGGTCCACAGACATGTGAGCGCTCAGGGGGTTAAATCAGCAAATGGGTGACACGATTTTACGCCTGTGGGCGGTTTGTTCCAAAGATCAGCTGCTCTCAAAGCAAAAGTAAACTCGGAGTGTTTGTTATGAGTCACTTAAGCAAGCAAATTATTAGTAGAATCTCATCTGTGGTTATGCGAGTTGGGACCTGAGGTGAAGGTTAATTATTTTT
>NW_026628984.1:0-1783 GCF_030028575.1 Malurus melanocephalus
CTCCAGAGAGGAGGTGCTCCAGTCCCCCCAGCAATTTGGGGATTTGCTCCAGCAGTTCCATGTCCTCCTTACATCGAAGCATCTGCCTAATTCATCTCCTGTGGCCTGGCCACACACCCAGCGGGTCCACAGGGACAGCTGAGAACCTTAAAGCCTTTGGTGATACCAAAATGAGCACCACCATCACAGGACCGCAGCCCCTGGCACTCCTCCCTTCCCAGCAGGATGTGTTATGGATCAGCTCCTGGGCGCCCACCTCGGAAACTGAGGCAGCAGAGAGAACTTCCAGCATGATTATTCCGTGCCTCCATCAGCAGCCTCAACTCCCTTCAGCAAAGCTGCTTTTGCAACCAAAGCGAAGGGAAGGTGGAGGGTCCTCCCCAAGTGCCTTCCGTGACAAAGCCCCCGGAGCAGGACCAAACACCCCCAGCACGGGGCACTTCCTGGAGGGGAAAAAGTGGGAGAAAGCCTTAAAATCCCAAAATCTGCAAGTGAGCAAAGGGATCTTTGCACAGCTCACTAAGAGGAGCAGAGGAGGAAAGTTCAAACCTCTGGCTCTGGATTGGACTCCAGTGCCATTAATAGCTGATAACTCGGCATTAGCTGTTTGTTTTGGCTCCGGAAAAAGCCCACTTTGGATGTTGCTTCAAGGGAATTTTAAATATAACTCCAGAGAGCTATTCCTGTTGCAGTAACTGGGAATAAGAGTAGGATTCAAGTCTGGGACTAAATAACATGAAGGCTCTTAAATACGCTCGTGGGTTTTCTTTCCAGTGCTTCCCTTTCCCACAACACACAGCCCACAGCCCATCTCCAGGTTCAARAAAGAAATTTCTGAGCAGGATCTTCAACATCTCTAGCGAGGCTGCTCCTGAACATGTGGCCATGGAAAAAGTAAAAAAAACTCTTCCTTAAAAAGGGAAAACACAGCCAAGCATTCTGCTTTCTCTTCTGGCTGGGAGAACATGTTCTTCACAAGTCCACTACAATTTTTAATCAAAATGTCAGTTGAAAAGGAAACAACCAACAGGTCAAGTAACTCTGCCCTGATCTAAACCTGTAAACCAGGAAAGTAACTCCTATATTTCCAGTTTTTCTCATATTAAACACAACTTAGAGTTGCAGGATTGAATTGCTCTGCAGAGAATGTTGCTCAGACAGCTCCACTTAGGATTTCTAAATATATCAGTACACTGCTGTTCATTATATCATATTTTGGCATTCGACATTTAGAAAGAAAAATCATTTCAGCAAAAAATAAGAAAAAAGTTAAAATCTTTCACCTATGCTGAAAATTGCTGTCGGTGTAAAAATACTGAAGGCAAGAGCTGGTTAACTTGAATTTTAATGTGTCTCACCCCACAGATCTTGAATTTACCACCCTCTTTTAGGCTTCTATTTAGCATCCTACAAAGCCCCAGGTTTAGACACCAGAAATGTTGGCAAGCTCAGTCAGGAGGAGAAGTTGGCTCCTGCCAACACAATCTGCCTCCTCCTGAAATCTCTGACAGCTCYGAGGAACTCCCACAGGAGCTGCATTTTGAGAAAGCACTACCAAGCCCTCAGAGCAGGATCAAGCAGCCACTTGATTACCTAMAGCAAAGAGCAGAAGCTTTGGGCAGCTAATTAGAGGTGAAAATACAAAATCAGAGAAGCATCTGGGCTGGAAAAGATCTCCAAGCCCATGGAGTCCAAGCTGTGCCCATCCCCACCTTGTCCCCAGCCCAGAGCTCTGAGTGCCACCTCCAGCCCTTCCTTGGACACCTCCAGGGATGGGCACTCC
>NW_026628985.1:0-1684 GCF_030028575.1 Malurus melanocephalus
ATCCACAGCTTTAGGCCTGGTTATCAGTGAAGACAGTAAAGCTCCCACTGAGCATGAACTCCAGGCCAGGAAATTAGCTGACAATTAATTATTTGACACTAAGCGAGAAATTTTAAATCCTTCTGCAAATTATTCCACCAAATTATCCCGTCTTTGCCAGAGCATGGCAGAAAAATAACCAAACCACATCCCATTCCAAGAAGAATGTCATTAAAAGCCAGCAGATACATGAGCAGCACAACTGACTGCTATAATTAGAATTTCCACAGGGCCATTATGCCCAGGAAAACAGCAGAATATTACATCACATCAAGTAATATGCATTTAAGTCAATATCCTGCACAAACTGAGCACTGCAATAATATTCTGATTATACCTCCACTCACTAGTCTGGGCACTGGGGAAGAACGGAAAAAAACCTGGGGAGGCAAGTTTAAAATACAGTTTAAATTGTTCTTTATTGGACAAAGAAAGAATTACTTCAAATCTCTTCCCCATTCTTTCTGCATGAAAAATTCTATTATTTCTGAAAACCTTGTAGCATTTTTATTTTATGTTTCTCAGCCCCCGAACAGAAAGAAAACTCTGTTTGCAATAACGAATAAGTAGCAAATGTATTTTTGTCTCAGTAAGATAGGATTCATTTTGCTCTTTGTTTACTGCCTTAAACTTGATTTGCAATTACCTTCTCAGCTGAGCACCAAACCCATTTTTCCTTCTCGGCTCTGTTCCCTGAGTAGGTGCTGAGTAATATTTCYAACAAGTTAAATTGCTGACATCAAACCAGACTCAGAGGGAGACAGATTGTCCCTGGTCCCTGGAACTATCACTTGCTTCTGTCCTCTAATTGCAAAATATACCTCAATGTCTCTTTTTCCTGCTGCTCTTTTATGGTGCTTTGGCTTCCTGCTCCAGGAGGCTTCTGTTGGTCACAAGACATTTCATTGTAGCTGAAGAGAAAACAGGTGATTATAATACAGTATTTTACCTTTGTTTTTGTTTTGTTTTGTTTTGTTTTTTTATTTTTTTTTTAAATGCTTGTCTCCCAGCCACACTGGAGTATTTTAGCCTCAACCTGTGGATAAATCCCAACCTCTTCCATTGGCAGCCCATGGACTGCACCAAGGAAAAACAAAAGCACATCTAAGCATAAGTGCTCTACCTGGATTTTATATTCCCAGTTAAAAACTTGGCCTTTCTGAGGAAAAGAAACAAGAAGCAGCTGAAAATTTGCTTCAGAAATATTTTTTTAAATAAGGCTTTCTACAGCTGAATGGTTTTCCTCCTTTCCCCATCAAACACCCCCTCCCTTCCTCCTTCCCTCTCTCCTTCCCTCCCCCATCTCCCTCTTTGCCCCTCTGTCAATATCATTAAAATGCACACTTCATTTAACCCAGCATATTGCATTGGTTTCTCTCGGGACCAGGAAACACCAAAATTAAATCTCAGGCTGGGTTGGAGCATTGCCTTACCTTCATTTTTCCATGAGTGCAGCAGTGCCCTGCCAGGTTTCTGTCTGGATTGCAAAGCTGCAGAGCACAGRATCTCATTACCCACCCACAGTTTGCTGTTAGCAGGGGTGGCACTGCCTTCTTCCCATCCACAGCTTCCAAAGGTTCAGTTCCCTGCGGTGACAGATTTGGTGCTGAATCCACGGCTGAGCAAAAGAAAGCAGAAACAATTT
>NW_026628986.1:0-1782 GCF_030028575.1 Malurus melanocephalus
TTCTAAAAACAAGCAAAATACAAGGTAACAACAATAAAGCAACAGATTTAACTTTTAACTATAACTAGGGCGTGCGGTATGATCTTTYCTGCCCTAGGCTTTTGAGCCACTCAAATAATTGTTTTGGGCTGCGGTGGCATCCAGGTAGCAGTTCTTGTTATACTCAGCCCCACCAATATTGCCTACACCACTTTCATTATGCGATTTAAGGCGAGTCTTTCTGTTGAAAGGTGAGGAGGGTACAATCCGCGGTTTGATCTTCTCTCAAGTCTTGCTTTGCTGTGTGTAGGCTGAGATGTCTCAGTCACTGCTACCTTGGTCCATCTCTCCGGCAGCCAAAGGGGTCCTGTGGTAGAAGAAACACAAAGATTCCCCCCACCCCAGTATAACACTTTTGCTGGCTCCTTTCAAAGGCCTGTTCTCGGATCTTGATACCTAACGCTCTCCCTGGCCGCCGCCCCCCATCGAGCAGCTCCCGGCCMGGTCGAGCTCCGCCCCAGCGACTCGCTCCCGGAGCRAGAAGCTCGCAGACAGCCGCCCGCACGGGGAAGCAAGCCGGAGGCGCGCGAGTGAAGGCTCCTTCACTCGCCGGCTCTCCCAATTTTCCAGATTCTTTTCCTTTTTAGTCTATAGATGGTATTTAGTGACAGCAGGCACCTTATTCTCTTCAAAGACACATAGGTAATTTAGGACAGAGAGATATTTCAACTGCCTTCATTGGGGGTCTTCTGCGTCAGAATGTTTTTTCAAATATCCTTTTAAAGTCCCATTCGCTCTTTCTATGATGGCTTGTCCTGTGGGGGAATTARGGATCCCTGTTGTGTGAATTATGCCCCATTGACACAAAAGTTGTTCAAGTCTTTTGCTGCAATAGGCTGGCCCACTGTCTGTCTTGATCTTCTGTGGGGTTCCTATAGCTGCAAAGCAGCTGCAGAGATGTTGCTCAGCGTGGATGGTTTTCTCGCCAGCCTGTGCCGTGGCCCATATRAAATGACCACAGGTGTCAATCGTGACATGCACATATTTGAGCCTTCCAAACTCTGGTACATGCATGATATCCATCTGCTAGATTTCATTTGCTTCTAGTCCCGAGGGTTAACCCCCAGACCCAGGCCACAGCCTCCGTTGTGATGGCTACAAATGGTCTATGCTCTAACTATTGCCTTTGCTTCACTAATAGGSATCTGGAACTCTCGGTGTAAACCCCTTGCATTTTGATGGAACATCGAGTGCGCCTTCCTTGCCAACACTTGTTGGGGTACAGGCTTTGTCTGCGCTKTTGAGATTAAGTTACCTGCTCTCACATTTCCCAAGGGTCTGCCGAATCTTAAGGGCACAGGCAGACTTGGCTTCTTGGGCAGGAATGCAGAGACAGCTTCATTTGTTCTAGTAAAGGAAAGGCTTTCAAGCTGTTCACCCCTTTTATATGAATATTCTTGCTGATGTTCTGCTTCTGCATTTAATCTTGAATATTTTGACTTTTCTTCTGAGGCTCCTTATTCTTGTCTGGTAGATTCCAGCACGGATGTTTTATTTTCTTTTAGAAGTGATGTGAGCAAGTTCTCTTCTGTTTCATGTTTACTCATTTTTGTTTTGCCTAAGTGTTTGTAGTTATATCATGCTCAAATTGAGGCTTAATTAGACTCTCTGAATGACCTGATGGGATTATCTGCTTATCCATCTCACCAGGAAAATCCAAAGATACCTGAAGGCATACCTGACTGACCCTTTCACAAAACTGACTGTTCTGCATCTTCCTGCCATTGTCACCATCTTCAGGCT
>NW_026628987.1:0-1691 GCF_030028575.1 Malurus melanocephalus
CCCCTCAGGAGGCGCATGGACGTTCCCAGCTGGCCCAAAGGTGCATTAATCCCCTGGGTTCTGCACTCTTTGGTGTGGGGGAGACCCTCAGCACCCAGAGCACGGGATGGAGGGGAGCAATGAGACATCCTTGGGAGCCAGGAAGGGTGATCTGTTTGCATCTAACCCCTGTCACTCTCTCCCTTTTCCCCCAGCACCATGAACACTTCTTTCTTTTTCTTTCTCTTTGCCTCTTTTACTATTAAATAATAGATATACAGTTTTTGGCACCAACATTTCACCACATTTGGTTTTAATCACATTTTTTTGGATATATTTTGAACCTTTAGATGTTCTATCCATTTTATTCTCAGAGAATTAGTTTCCTTTGCTCTTCTGTGTTCAAAACAGTTTGTAAAAGGCCTGCTGACATCCTCAGAACTTGGAGGTTGCTGCTGAATTTAACTGCCCCAGAGCCTTGTTCAGCCTTTAGCTCTTCAATTCAGGAATTCAGTGACAAAGGCTCATTACCTTTTGAAAACATCTGAACAAGACAAGCCCCTGGGGGTGTTTTAAGTTTTCAATTCTTTTGTGGCTAATTAGACCAATTTCAGAAGTGTATTCATAGTGTATGTATTATATTTAAAACCAATGGAGAAAGACAAGATTTTTTTTGCCATCCTTTTTTCCTGCTGGTAGATTGATATCAGCAATCTCCAGTTGATACTGATCTCCAACACCTCCTAATGCAGTCTTAATAGATATGAAAATCAAGACCCTTCATGGCTGACAATCAATCAGACTTTCTCCCTACCCCTACCCCACCATTTCCCCCGTCCAACCCCTGGCACTCAGAGCAGCCTTGAGCAAATCTGAACTTCCTCCACTCCAAGGTGCCGCTGTTGAGGAAAATTCACCCGAATTCTGTGCAAGCAGCAGCCCAGATGGGGAGAAGAGCAAGGCCAGTGGATGGGTGTGTGTGCACACAGCTGTGGGCTGCCTGCTGTGCGGCCAGAAGGCTTTGGACAGCAGTACATCTTCAGTGTTCCAGGCTGGAAGAATATTTCAGATACAGATGAACTGAAAATATTTCCCCAATTAGATCCAAAGGTATCAAATAATACATATCACCTAACTAGATATTTAATGACTCATCTATCACAATAGATATTCTATATTTTGATCAAGAATATTAGAAAAGGGATATAGATGTCATATACACTGGATCATTTTCACAGACAGTGGGGCTTCTAGACCATCTCCTATTGTTATTACATATTTGCTTTCTGCTACTGCTGCCCACAGCATTAACTCCCCTGGCAGCTCCTTCAGGCAGCTTCCCAAAAAGGGCTTCCTTCACTTTGGCACTTGTGAGAACTTGCTGCCTGCCTGTTCTCCAGCATCCTTCTGCAACTGGGACCATTTCAGCCCTTGTGCCAATGGCCCTTCCCTCATCCCCAGCCCGCAACAGTGACAGTCCTTGTCACCTCCCCCTGGCTCCAGATCCTGTGCCCAGGTGCTGYCAAAGGCAGTGCAGCTGCCTCAGGATCCCTGTTTGGTTGTGCTCTCCAGGATGACGTTCAGAGGGACACTTGGAGCGGTTCCTGAAGAACTCGCAGTGCCATGGGCTGTGCGTTTCTCCTCAGCGGGTGGCTCTTGCTTGCAGCTCTACGCTCAGTGCAGTCACGTTTTCTCAGCTGCCTTTGCAGTGA
>NW_026628988.1:0-1669 GCF_030028575.1 Malurus melanocephalus
GGGATAGACACGGGATAGACACGGGATAGACACGGGAGAGACACGGGATAGACACGGGATAGACACGGGATAGACACGGGATAGACATGGGATAGACACGGGATAGACATGGGATAGACACCGGGACAGACACGGGATAGACACGGGATAGACATGGGACAGACACGGGATAGACACGGGACAGACACGGGACAGACACCGGGATAGACACGGGATAGACACGGGATAGACATGGGATAGAGAGGGGGGCAGAGACGGGGACAGACGTGGGGGCATGGGTGCACCGGCATATGGGACAGGGGGACAGATGGGGACATGGGACACACGGGACAGACAGGACATGGGACAGACAGCAGGACAGACAGGACAGACAGCGGGACATGGGACACAGGACAGACATGGGGACATGGAGACCCGGGACAGACAGAGGGACACAGGGCAGACAGGGACACAGAACATGGGACAGACAGCAGACACGGGACAGACAGGGGGACATGGGAACACAGGACACACGGAATACGTGGGATACACGGGACATAGGGACATGGGACAGATAAGGACATGGGACACAGGAGAGACATGGGGACATGGGGACACAGGACAGACAGGGACACAAGACATGGGACAGACAGCAGGACACGGGCCACACAGTGGGACATGGGGACATAGGACATGGGACAGACAGCAGGACACAACACACAGTGGGACATGGGGACACGGGACAGACAGGAGGACATGGGATACACGGAATACATGGGATACATGGGACATGGGGACATTGGACATGGGACACACAGTGGGACACGGGGACACAGGACAGACAGGGGGACACGGTACAGATGGGGACACAGGACATAGGACATGGGACACACAGAATATATGGAATACACAGGACATGGGGACATGGGACACAGGACACGGGACAGACAGGGGGATGGACGGGAAGAGACAAAAGAAAGAGACAGGGGTCATCACAGGGCACCCATGGGTCACCCATGGGTCACCCGGGGTCACCTGGGGACACCTACAGGATACCTGGGGACACCCACGGGTCACTTGGGGACACCTACAGGATACCTGAGGACACCCATGGTCACCTTGGGTCACCTGGGGACACCCACAGGCACCCACGGGTCACCTAGGGACATGCACAGATGACCACTATACCTGGGGACACCCACGGGTCACCCGGGGACACCCACAGGTCACCCCTATGAACACCCATGGGTCACCTGGGGTCACCTGGGGACACCCACAGGCACCCGTGGGTCACCTGAGGTCACCTGGGGACACCCACAGGTCACCCCTATGGACACCCATGATCACCCGGGGTCACCTGGGGACACCCATGGGTCACCTGGGGTCACTTGGGGCCATCTAGGGGCACCCATGGGTCACCTG
This sequence comes from Malurus melanocephalus, assembly GCF_030028575.1. Classification (NCBI taxonomy): domain Eukaryota; kingdom Metazoa; phylum Chordata; class Aves; order Passeriformes; family Maluridae; genus Malurus; species Malurus melanocephalus. Next base: position 1,402 of record NW_026628988.1, read on the forward strand.
GGGTCACTCGGGGTCCCCTCGTGTCACCTCCCGTGTCCCCCCCGTGTCCCCGCGGGTGGCGGGGGGCTCGGCAGCGCCCCCAGGTGGCGGCTGGCGGAGAAACCGCGCGCACGGCCCAGTGGCCTAATGGACAAGGCATCAGCCTCCGGAGCTGGGGATTGTGGGTTCGAGTCCCACCTGGGTCGGCAGCGCCCCTTTTACCGGGGGAGCGTTTGGGGAAACGTTGGGGAGTTTTGGGGTGGAATTGGGGAATTTTAGGGGGAATTTG
>NW_026628989.1:0-1656 GCF_030028575.1 Malurus melanocephalus
GGTTTTGTTATCAATATCATGGCCTTGATTTTCAGACTCTTGCAATAGTTCTTATAGACTGCAGTCTGGAATCTCTATAGATGTTAATTCAGTCTAGCAAGACATTGTTTTTTAAAAACAAATAACATGTTGAAATCAAGGTCCAAAGCACTCACATTACAAATAATTGAATACCTGAGGTGTTTTTCCTTAGCATTTGTTTGTCAAAAGTGAAAGACAAGCTAGATATAGAATCATAGAATCAGTAAGGCTGGAAAATACTTGCAAGTTCATGAAATCCAGCTTTTGATCAAACACCTCTTTGTAAATTAGACCTCAGCACTCAGTGTCACATCCAGTTTTTTTCTCAAACACCTCCACCTCAACAAACAAGGATTAAACCCAAAAAATTGCAGCAGACTCCACACCTCCCGCTTCAATTTTMAATGCTGGTTTTGGTGCTAATTCTGTACCTGATTCAATGAAGCTGATTTCACAAGGTTAAACATTTATCTCTGTGAGTTGTTAAGTACAGCTGAATTTGCTTTGGAAATGGAAAGACACACAGGGATGATCACTTCAGCTCTTTGCTAATTCTCTTTTAAGGAATTTCAGAATATGGAGAATCCTTGGAAACAGCAGAAAATATGTGCTAAGATACGGGACCTTACTGGATGGTGAGAGAAAAAGAGGTAAGTTTCAATAATTATAATGATAACTATGAATATAATAGTGCTAATGATAGCAATAACCAGGTATTCTGCTTTTTAATTGATACTAATTACCTGAAGAAACCACCGAACAGATTCTTGATTGGTATAATTCTGAAGACAAATTTTGCAAATTAACTTCCAAATAAAGACTTTCAGCTGATTAAGTGGCATTATGCTCCTGCTCTGTTTCATATGGAAAACTTTTTTATGACCGGAGTATCTTGCGTTCCATAAAAGCAAAAGAAGTTAAATGCAGGTATTTTTAATTACAGGAGGTAAAGCCTCAAGAGGACATTTTTCAAATCTTTCCCCTCATTTTTCTTTTCTCTTGACACTGGGTGAATATTGGATATTGCTACCATGATTCAGGCAGGCATTTGAAATGTTAAGCTCTGCATTTGCTAAATAAAGAGCCAGCTGGGGCTGCTGTATCCTCATTGAGCTTTAAACCTGATTCAGTTCTCTTTGTGCATTGAAACTCAGGAACAATGAACTAACCCAGTTCTCATTCCTAAAGGTGAATCCAGTTAAACAGGGGTGTGGGTGTTCAAGGACTGTTCCAATTCATGCTTTCTATTTTTGTGTCACTTATGCTGTGGTTAAAATAAGGATATAATGGATATAAATTTTGCTCAGATTATTTCTGCATTCAGGAGCATTTCCCCACAAGCTTCCCTGTATTTCTTGGGGTTTTCTCTTTCCATGTAAGGTTCTCTTTCTCTGTAAGTTTTGTTGTGTAATTTCGCAGTAGTATTTGATACTTAATATTCTTGACAGTTCTTCCATATATTGTGAGTATTATTGATAAACAATTAATAATGTAAAACATGATCCCCTCTATCAGTTTTTCAGTGATGTGTCAGACATTTCTCCAAGTTAAAAGGCAAACTCCAGCTTTGCCCATGACACCACAGCACCAGTTTTCCCTTGGTCAGTGTAAAGCTGATGGTAATAGCAAATATAA
>NW_026628990.1:0-1721 GCF_030028575.1 Malurus melanocephalus
GCTCTGGAAACAAATGGGAAGAATGGAGACTTCACACTGCTGCAATCATCTCTTTTCTGGGGATCTCATGAAAATTGAAAAATCCAGGGGAGCAGAGAGGAGCCTTATCCCCTTATCTTTGTTTGTTGTCTGGATAATCTGTGTATTGTCTGAAATCAGGAGCAGTGCAGGACAGTTTGGAGTATCTGTAAGCAAGAGACAAACACRCAGCTTGCTCTCTGAGATGCACGGACTTATCATAGTCCCACAAGGACTGTGATGCAGAGGTTGTGCTCTAAATGATCTGTTTTTTCTTGGATGTCCAGGATGGCAGGGAAGCATTTTCATTTTCCAGAGGAGGACCATAAACAGTCCTGGTCAGGACTCAGATCATTCACCAGCCCAGACATTAGCCTTGTTTGCAATGGGTACAAACAATGGGTTTGCATCTGGCACAAACCAGGAGTTAGCCTATTACAGCAGCTTAAGAATTTTATCCTTTATATTCTGTCCTAAGAGCAAAATTATCTTAGATCATACCCTTCTAATGACAATAGGCAGTAACTATTAAATTTATATTTTTTTGTTTTCTATGTAAATACACATTTTAAAATTACCTAAAAATATAGTTGTGACTACTGCAACTGTAACATATACCTGTCCTTATTTTTAAGGAAATAATGGAAAACATTTTCAAAATGGAAAACATTTTCCTTTTAATTTCCAGTTCTTTTTGTTTCTTTTCAATGTGGTTACTTTTTTTTTTTATTATTATTATTTCTTTCCCCATTCTCCCCAAGGTCTTTCTTGTGATAGGAATAGTTTTTGGGAGGTGCTGAAAAAGAAATAGGATAAAACTGTCTTGGAGGTATTCTGTAGGTTTGGATTCTCTTTACAGAAAATAAAATATACATTTCAGTTGCTGGTGCTAAAACAGCAGTGTTRATAAACTCTAACCAAGTTGAAGTGAATTATGGTTTCAGTGGCCTAAGAGGGCAACCTGAATTCTCATATCYGTATAAACAATAAAATGCCAGGAAAATAGACCAAGAAAATAACTTTTCCATCTTTAGTGTTTTTGTATTACATGTTTCATAAAGCACAGCTATGCTGAAAATTAAGAAAACCRAATAAAAGAGTAATTTACAGTAGATGATGGGCTGTTGTCCTTTYCTCCTTCTAAAATGTCAATTTGAAATCCTTGCCTGAATAAAAGAAAAATATGGCAAGGATTACAAAGATTCTCATGGATACAGCTCAATATTTGATTTTTATTCTTGTCTTCCTGGACTGGTCCTATTGTTGCTGAATCTTTCAAATGGTAAAGAGGTAAAAGATTATTGTAGGAGCTTCAAGTGCTTCCAATTTGATTGAAAACCCACATATTTCAGAACCAGGCAGAGTAGGTTGCTCCTCTGGAGTYATTTTGGAAGCCAAAACATTTTTCCCCTTCAAGGAAAAATAATTATGAACTGCAATAAAGTGGTTAATTATATTTTAACATAACTTTACCTTGAGGTGAGTTTTTAAACTTCTAGAGTAATACAGCTTTCAGTAAATAAATTTGTTTATTATTAAATAATTTCTTATTATTTGTTTATTATTTGTTTATTATTTGTTTATTTGTTTGTTTATTAAATTAGGTTATTTGGGCTATCAGTTAATAACATTGTTCTTAAGCTCATTGAGTTTCCTGTTACTTATTGAGACCCACTGATGCAAACACCTTGTGGGGGAAACTT
>NW_026628991.1:0-1733 GCF_030028575.1 Malurus melanocephalus
TCCCAAATCCCCACTGATTTATCCCAAACTCCCACTGGTTTCTCCCAAATCTCCACTGGGGAGGGAGTTTTCTCCCAAATCTCCACTGATTTTTCCCAAACCCCCACCATTTTTTCCCAAACCCCCATTGGTTTCTCCCAAACCCCCTCTGGTTCATCCCAAATCCCCACTGGTTTTCCCCAAATCTCCACTGGTTTCTCCTGAATTTCCACTGGTTTCTCCCAAACCCCTACTGGTTTCTCCCAAATCCCCACTGTTTTTTCCCAAACCCCCATTGGCTTCTCCCAAATCCCCACTGGTTTCTCCCAAATCCCCACTGGTTTCTCCCAAATCCCCACTGATTTTTCCCAAACCCCCACCATTTTTTCCCAAACCCCCTCTGGTTCATCCCAAACCCCCTCTGGTTCATCCCAAATCCCCATTGGTTTTTCCCAAATCCCCACTGGTTTCTCCTGAATTTCCACTGGTTTCTCCCAAATCCCCACTGTTTCATCCCAAATCCCCACTGTTTTTTTCCCAAACCCCTACTGATTTTTCCCAAATCCCCACCAGGCTGAAGGTTTCTCCAAGGTGACCAGGGTGACAATCAGGTCACCCGGTGTCCACAGCTGTTTTTTTGGGCAGAATTCCCTCATTTCCCGCTCCTCCCTCTCTGCTGCACCCACACCCCACCCCTGGGCATCCCCATCTCACTGTCCCCCATCTCTGTCCCCGCAGGTCCCTCCAGCCATGCCTTGGGCCACCATCCTGATCCTGGCCGGGCTCTGCRGGGCCTCGCTGGGCCAGTACAACGAGGAGGAGGACCTGGCGTGGCTCCAGTACTACCTGCGGCAATCCCGCGTCTCCTCCTACAACTACATCCCCTACTACGAGGAGGAAAGCCCCGCGTACGCCTACTCCTACCCCTCYGGGCCCGACACGGAGCCCGAGCCGGAGCCAGAACCGCTGCAAACCCCGCCCTGGCGCTGTCCCCAAGAGTGTGACTGTCCCCCCAACTTCTCGTCGGCCATGTACTGCGACACGCGCAACCTGCGCTACCTGCCCTTCGTGCCGTCGCGGATGAAGTACGTCTACTTCCAGAACAACCTCATCGCCGCCATCCAGGAGGGCGCCTTCGACAACGCCACCGAGCTGGAGTGGCTGGCGCTGCACAACAACCAGATTAGCAGCGACAGGGTGGGCAAGAAGGTTTTTGGTAAATTGAGGCGTTTGGAGAGGCTCTACATGAACAACAACAACCTGACGCGGCTGCCCAGCCCGCTGCCGCGCTCGCTGAGGGAGCTCCACCTCTCCTACAACCACATCTCCAAGGTGCCCGCCGGCGCTCTGGAGGGGCTGGAGAACCTCACGGCGCTCTACCTCAGCCACAAYTTCATCTTCGAGATGGGCGCCTCCCTCAAGGGGCTGAAATTGTTGATTTTGGCCGATCTGAGCTACAACAACCTGAGGAAGGTGCCCGACGGGCTGCCGGCGTCCTTGGAGCAGCTGTACCTGGAGTACAACTACATCAACACCATTCCTGATGAGTATTTCCAGGTGTCACCAAGGCTCCTGTACCTCAGGATGTCCCACAATGGYCTGACCAACCAAGGGCTGTCCAGCAACACCTTCAACAGCAGCAGCATCCTGGAGTTGGACCTGTCCTACAACCGGCTGAGGAAGATCCCGCGYGTCAACACCAACCTGGAGAATCTCTACCTGCAGGGGAACCGGATCGACGGTGAGCGGGGGAA
>NW_026628992.1:0-1661 GCF_030028575.1 Malurus melanocephalus
GCGGCCCGGCACCATGGGCAGCATCTACAAGGAATATTTCAACCGCGACAAAATCCGCGAGCACTACAACTACACCAAGGGCGACACGGAGAGCGCGGCGCCCTCGCGCTGGGTGGGCTCGGCGCTGATCGTGCTGCTCTGCTGCGTCATCGTGCTGGAAAACCTSCTGGTGCTCGTGTCCATCTGCCGCAACAAACGCCTGCACTTGGCCATGTACATCTTCATCGGCAATTTGGCCGCCTCGGACCTGCTGGCCGGAGTGGCCTTCATGGTCAACATCCTGCTGTCGGGAGCCACCACCTTCAGCCTGACGCCGGTGCAGTGGTTCGTGCGCGAGGGCACGGCGTTCGCCACGCTGGCCGCCTCGGTGTTCAGCCTGCTGGCCATCGCCATCGAGCGGCACGTGGCCATCACCAAGGTGAAGGTGTACAGCAGCGACAAGAGCTGCCGCATGGTGCTGCTGATCGGGGCGTGCTGGGTGATCGCCGCCGCCATCGGCAGCTTGCCCATCATGGGCTGGAACTGCATCAGCGACCTGGGCGACTGCTCCACCGTGCTGCCGCTCTACTCCAAGCGCTACGTGCTCTTCGTCACCACCATCTTCACCCTCATCCTGCTGGCCATCGTGGGGCTCTACACGCGCATCTACTGCATCGTGCGCTCCAGCCACGCCGAGATCGCCTCGGCGCAGACGCTGGCGCTGCTCAAGACGGTCACCATCGTGCTGGGAGCCTTCATCGTCTGCTGGCTGCCCGCCTTCATCATCCTCCTGCTGGACGCCTCGTGCCCGGTGCGCGCYTGCCGCGTGCTCTACAAAGCCAATTATTTTTTCGCTTTCGCCACGCTCAACTCGGCCGCCAACCCGGTGATCTACACGCTGCGCAGCAAGGACATGCGCGGCGAGTTCCTGCGCCTGCTCTGCTGCTGCGGCCGGGGCCGGAGGCCGAAGCCCCCGGGTCGGGCGGGGGTCCCACTGCGAACGTCCAGCTCGTTGGAGAGGGGAGCCCCCTGCCCCAAAGGGGAGCTGGGCATGGCGCCGCTGAGCCGAGAGTGCACCACGTCCGTCTGATGTGGGGTGAGGGGTGGGTGGTGTGGGGGGTGGGCAGTTTGGAGCTGTGGTCAGTGTGGGGGTGCTGCTTGGGTGCTGGAGGGTCTGGGGGTGGGGTAGAATTGACCACAGGATCGTCTATGGACACCCTATAGACACCCCATGAGACACTCTGTGGCCCTATGGACATTTCACAGCCCCATGGATGCCTCATGGATACCCCATGGACACCCCATGGACACCCCATGGACACCCCATGACCCCATGGTCACCCCATGGATACCCCAAGGCCACTCCAAAGCTACCCCATGGACACTTCACAGCCCTGTGGACACCCCATGGACACCCCAAGGCCACCCCATGGACACCCCACGGCTCGTGGACTCCCTGTGGATACCCCAAGGCCACCCCATGGCCCCATGGACACTCCAAGGCCACCCCATGGACACTTCACGGCCCCGTGGACACCCCATGGACACCCTGTGGACTCCCCAAGGCCACCCCATGGCCCCATGGACACCCCAAGGCCACCCCAAGGCCACCCTGTGGACACCCCATGGCACCAAGGCCGTGCCATGGACACCCTACAGCCCTGTGGCCACCCCATGGCCCT
>NW_026628993.1:0-1723 GCF_030028575.1 Malurus melanocephalus
CCCGTTCCCAGTGCCGCAGTCCCGGTTCCCAGTTCCCGGTCCCAGTTTAATTTCCCGGTTCCCATTTCCCAGTCCCATTCCCGGTGCAGTCCCGGTGCCACAGTCCCGGTTCCCGGTGCCAGTCCCAGTTCCCGGTCCCGTTCCCAGTCCCGTTCCCGGTGCCGCAGTCCCGGTTCCCAGTTCCCAGTCCCAGTTTAATTTCCCGGTTCCCGGTTCCCCGTTCCCAGTCCAATCCCATTCCCGGTGCAGTCCCGGTGCTCCAGTCGCGGTTCCTGTTCCCGGTCCCAGTTTAATTTCCCGGTTCCCATTTCCCAGTCCCATTCCCAGTGCAGTCCCGGTGCCGGTCCCAGTTCCCGGTCCCGTTCCCAGTCCCGTTCCCAGTGCCGCAGTCCCGGTTCCCAGTTCCCAGTCCCAGTTTAATTTCCCAGTTCCCGGTGCCGGTCCCAGTCCAATCCCATTCCCGGTGCAGTCCCGGTGCTCCAGTCGCGGTTCCCGGGACCGGTCCCAGTTTATTTTCCCGTTCCCGTTCCCGGTGCCGCAGTTCCCGTTCCCGGGATCGCTGCCAGTTCCCGGTGCCGTTCCCGGTCCTGGTCCCAGTTCCCATTCCCGGTGCCACAGTCCCGGTTCCCAGTTCCCGGTCCCAGTTTAATTTCCCAGTTCCCAGTTCCCAGTCCCGTTCCCGGTGCCACAGTCCCGGTTCCCAGTTCCCAGTCCCAGTTTAATTTCCCAGTTCCCAGTTCCCAGTTCCCAGTCCCAGTTTAATTTCCCAGTTCCCAGTTCCCAGTCCCGTTCCCGGTGCCACAGTCCCGGTTCCCGGTGCCGGTCCCAGTTTAATTTCCCCGTCCCAGTTTAATTTCCCGGTTCCCCGTTCCCGGTCCCAGTTTAATTTCCCAGTCCCAGTTTAATTTCCCGGTTTCCAATCCCGGTCCCGTTCCCGGTTCCCGGTGCAGTCCCGGTGTCGCAGTCCCAGTTCCCGGTACCGGTCCCAGTTTAATTTCCCAGTCCCAGTTTAATTTCCCAGTCCCAGTTTAATTTCCCGGTCCCCATTTCCCAGTCCCATTCCCGGTGCAGTCCCGGTGCCGGTCCCGTTCCCAGTCCCGTTCCCGGTGCCGCAGTCCCGGTTCCCAATTCCCGGTCCCAGTTTAATTTCCCATTTTGCAGTTCCCGGCGCCGTTCCCGGTGCCGCAGTTCCCGTGCCCGGGATCGCTGCCAGTTCCCGTTCCCGGGATCGGTGCCAGTTCCCGTTCCCGGTCCCGGTCCCAGTTCCCGTTCCCGGTGCCGCAGTTCCCGTTCCCGGGATCGGTGCCAGTTCCCGTTCCCGTTCCCGGTGCCGCAGTTCCCGTTCCCGGTGCCGCAGTTCCCGTTCCCGGGATCGCTGCCAGTTCCCATTCCCGGTGCCGCAGTTCCGCTGCTGCCGCCGCTGCCCGGTTCCCGGTGCCGCAGGGGGACCCGGGGCTGTTCCCGGTTCAATCCCAGTGCGGTCCCGGTCCCCGGTGCCGGTGCAGTCCTGGTTCTATCCCGCTGCAGTCCCGGTGCGGTCCCGGTGCCCGGTGCCCGGTGCGGTCCCGGTGCCCGGTGCCGGTGCGGTTCCCGGAGCCTCAGCCGACCCCGGTGCGGTTCCCGCAGTGCCGGTGCGGTGCCGGTTCTATCCCGGCCCGGTTCCGCTGCAGTCCCGCCGCAGTTTCAGTGCGGTCCCGGTTCCATCCCGGTGCGGTCCCGGCGG
>NW_026628994.1:0-1729 GCF_030028575.1 Malurus melanocephalus
CAGGTTTCTTGCATGCATGCGCTTCTGCTTTCTCTCTGCTCTGCTTTTGCACTATAGGTTAGGCTGCAACTTGTAGTGGGGGGTGAGATCGCTGGTTCGATTCTTGCTTCCAACTCTAACTGCTTTTTCATTTATAAACAGAACATGGGGTGTGTATCATCCTCTCAAAGTATTCAGATACCCTGTGAAGCCCCATTAAGTGTAATATTGAAACATTGGCGGGTTCTAACTGGAAAGAGGATAACTCTAAACACGGGGGAGTTAGTAAGACTCTGCACATGTTTTTGGCCAGTTTTAGGCCTTAGAACTGGAAGGAGATGGCCACAGTTTGGGAGCCTGGATAATGAGTTGATTACTGATTTATTGGTGGAACTCAGAGCCCAGGCCAGGTATGAGGAGCTGAGATATGCGGAGTTGTTTGCAATACTTTTAAACAGAGAACAAGCTTACAATCAACCGCAGAAAGGCTGGGTGGAGATGGTTTCACTAAGGAGAAGAGAGCAGGGGGGAGGATCACCCCCTCCTCCGCCGCCGGTGCTGCCCGTGCCGGTGGAGAAGGGGGGAGGTGCGGCACCCCCTCCCCATCCCCTGCCGCTGCCGCCCCTTCCCCCAGTCCCTCCGGGGCTGGGAGGGGGGGATGACTGCCCACCGCCCCCCGACAGCCCTGGGGGCAGGAGTGGGGCCGGAGAGGGGCCGGGTCCGCCACCGCCCGACAGCCCTGGGGACAGGAGTGGGACTGGAGAGGAGCCGGGTCCATCACCGCCCGACAGCCCCGGGGGCGAGTGCGGAGCCGGAGCGGGGACAGGTCCTGTTGCCGTTCCCGGTGCCGCGGAAGCCGGGAGCGGGGGAGACCAAACCATCAGTGCCGAAACAATGGGAGAAACAATCGCAATTAAAGGCAAGTCTGATGAGCCCAATACAGATAGCCCCTCTGAACAGGAGAGACAAGGTCAGATTACATTCCCTAGTGATCTAGTGGTTCAGGGCTCTCACTGCTGTAACCCAGGTTCGATTCCCAGACAGGGAACCATGACTACACTGACCAGTAAACTCGAGTGGTTTACAGTTTGGGGTCCGAAATTTGTCTTTTCCTATACCCCTACCTCTGTGCACAAAATTAGTCAAAAGCTCTTTGCTTTTGAGAGGAGAGRTACTGAGACAGGGAAGAAGATCCAGCTCACCTGGAAATCTGAAAGCCAGCTGGCAAAAGAACTGGAGAACTGGAAAAGACTACTGGTAAAACCTCTGTTTGGGACCCTTAAGGCAGCAGAAAAGAGAACCATCTTATTGTCCATAGAGAGTAAAAAAGCTGCATTTAAACAGCTGGAGCAGCTGAGGCTGTCGGACTTAAATAAGCCTTTTGAACTTTTTCCATATAAGCGACTCAGTGCTGCTCTGGGGGTACTGGCACAGCACCTTGAAGACCAGCAAAGAGCTGTGGCCTATTTTTCAAAACAGCTGGACAATGTTAGCCAAGGGTGGCCTGGGTGTTTGAGGGCTGTAGCAGCAACTGTCATCCTGATACCAGAAGCCTGTAAATTCACCCTTGGTCAGCACATTGTCGTGTATGTACCCCATGCAGTGGTGTTTATGCTGGAGCAAAAGGGGAGACACTGGCTATCCCCAAGCAGAATGCTTAACTACCAATCTGTGTTGTTGGAACAGGCTGATGTTACCCTGAAAACAACATCTGTCGTAAACCCTGCAATGTTTCTGTCACCCACATTAT
>NW_026628995.1:0-1708 GCF_030028575.1 Malurus melanocephalus
GCATTCACACTGCCGGCGCTAAATCGGGAAAGGCCAGACCAGCGCTTTGAATGGACTGTGTTGCCGCAGGGTATGCGGAATAGCCCCACCTTATGYCAGCTCTTTGTGGACAATGCCCTGCARCCTCTAAGAAGGCAGTGGCCGCATATGGTAATATATCATTATATGGACGATGTGCTTTTTGCTCAGCCCAAGGAATTTACAGACCAGCAAGTGGAGCTTATTCAGGGTACGCTAGCCCAGAACAATTTGATTATTGCTCCCGAGAAAATTCAGCGAAGTGCTCCATGGAAATACCTAGGCTGGACTCTGTCCCATCAAATTATAACTCCACAGAAATTAGCTCTTAAAACACCTATTGAGACGCTCAATGATACCCAAAAGCTGCTTGGAGATTTACAGTGGCTGAAACCCATATCAGTATCCCAAATGAATTATTAGAAGAACTGCGTCCTCTTTTGAGAGGCACAGATCCTTGTAAGCCTGTTACATTAACGCCTCRTCACCACAAGGTTTTACAACAGATCACAGACTGTATTACTCAAGAACAAGTTCGCCGCAGGCATCCCTGCCTGCCCATCGATCTTACAGTCTGGTACAGCACATTTCACTTGTTGGGTGCTTTGACACAGTTGTTAAAAAGCACGAGAGAAACTTGGGTATTAGAGTGGATTTCCCCGCCGTTACAACAGTCTAAGACTTTGGTTACTAAAATTGAAGCGTTAGCACAGCTGATAAAAAGGAGTAGAGAACAGATTATACAAATAACTAGGCAAGAACCATCTGTCATTCGGCTTCCCATTAAGAAGGACTCCTTACAATGGTACCTGCAGAATAGTCAGGATTTACAGGAAGCCCTGCTGGAATCCAGCAGCATTGTCACAACGGAGAATATTAAAACACCYCCRCTGCRCTRGATYGGAGAACTTAACTGGATACAACAGCCTAAAAGAAAAGAAGAACCAATTCCAAATGCCCTTACAGTTTATACTGATGCTGAAAAGAGATCAAGGACAGCTGCTGTTACCTGGCAGGAGCAGCAGATTTRGAAACATAAAATTCTGCCTGCAGAAGAAAAAGACACCTTACAAACTTTAGAATTGTTAGCAGTTACTTGGGCAATGTTAAATTTCAAAAATCCAATAAATGTAGTTACAAATTCTCTATATGTAGCTGGAGTGGCTAAGAGAATTGAGGATGCTTCTATTAAGGAGGTTTCTAATCCGAGATTGTTTGAATTGCTTATTCAGCTACAGAGGGCTTTAAAATTAAGGGAACARCCTTATTCAGTTATTCATATAAGGAGTCACAAATGAGATGTCGGTTTAGGAGAGGGAAATGCACGAGCTGATAAGTTGGTTGCRATTAACCAAGATTCCCCTCTATCAAAGCAGAGGTTGGCTCGTGAGGCTCATTCGGTATTTCACCAAAATGCAAAAAGGCTAAGACGGGAATTTAACATCTCAATGTCAGAAGCAACTGCTATTGTAAAGGCCTGCCCTATCTGCAGCCATCACAACGGGGGGCAGAGCCTGGGCTTGGGAGTAAATCCCAGAGGCCTGGAGGCTAATGAGCTCTGGCAGATGGATATCACCCACATTAACAACTTTGGGCGCTTAAAATACATCCATGTCACCATTGACACACACAGCAAATATGTGTGGGCCTCAGCTCAAACTGGAGAAAAAGCCTCCCAGGTAATCAGACA
>NW_026628996.1:0-1690 GCF_030028575.1 Malurus melanocephalus
GGCTGAGCCTGGCTGAGCCCAGCACAACAATTACCTCCTGTGCCCCTGCCTGCCATCGATTCCATTCCTTTGGGAAGTGCCGCCTGCCACAGAGCGTCTCTGTCCACCCCTTGGGAAAGGAAGAGGCACAGCTGGGTCAGCTGAAACCATTACCCATTCAGGGAGGTGGCCTCTTTGGGAGGCAATATTTGTCAAAGACATGGATCAGGAAAACATCCAGGCTCATGGGGCTGGGCCAGGGCCCTCTCTTCTCCAAATCGCATCCCCTCCACATGTGCCAAGAGGTGGGGAAGCTGCAGGGGATCTCATGGTCTGCAGGGCCCGTGGTGCAGTTTGGACACCCTGTCAGCCGATGCCAAATGCCTTCCTGCATCCACCAAAGCAGTGCTCACCCATGGGCTCAGCAGGGACACACTACTCACCCCTGCCATGGGAGCCGGGCTTGCGCGCAGCAACCAGCAAAGGAGCACCAAAAGTCCTCTCTGCAGACACACCTGGAACTGAACAGCCACAGAAGCTTTTGGTGCCTGCTTCTTGCCAGGTTAGCAATGATCATTCCTTGGTGGGACATTGACATCACACCTGCAGGAGGCTCTAGGGGCTTCACCACTTTATGAAGCCAATCTAATGGAGAAGGCTTCCCAGCAACCTCATCTGGAAAGAAGCACATGTGAGAACTTTTTCCAGATGTGCTGGGATCCACTTGTGCCTTAGGGAACTGGGTACTGCAAAGAGGTCGGGTGAGGCTGTGGGAACCAGATGTCAATGGACATGGCCAAAGCTACAGAGGGGCCTGGGCTGCTCTGGGCTGCTTCCTGGCCACTCTCTTCAGGCCCTGTGCAACACGCATGGGGACAACACTAGACCAGCCCAGGGTCCTTCAGGACTCACCCAACTCCCACAGAGGAAACCCACCCTAAAGCCCTGGGGAAAACTGCAGAGGCAGTGCTACATCAATCTCCTCCTCCCTCCCTCCCTCCTCCGGCAGGGACAGGTCTCAGAGCCCAAGGCGATGGACTCAGGTCCCCTCAGGACACACTGCAGCCTCGCTGTCCCCCACTGCCTCTTCCCCACCATGGGCACCCCTTGCAGCCGCTCCCAGGTTTCAGGACGTGTCTCCCAYRGAGGGACCCSAGCAGGACTGCTCAGCACCCGAGTGCCCTGAGCCTGCTGGGGATAATTCATCTGGGCTGTGCCGCTCCTGTCTGGGCTGTGCCCGCACTGCCAAGCACAGAGATGGCAGCTCCAGCCTCAGCAGGGCTCAGGCCCAGAGGCACAGCAATTACCTGCTCTGACTGTGCCTGGCATGGCCTCCCGTCGTTTAGCTGAGGCTTCCAATGGGCCACTGCTTCCTTCAGGAAGCGCTGCCTTCGACACAGCCTCTCCATCCATCTCTGCAGAAAGGAAGAGACACAGCTGGAACAGATGGAACCATAACCCATCAAAGAGGTGGCCCCTTTGGCAGGCAATACTTATCAAAGTCATAGATAAGAATCACGACATCATAAAAACGTTTGGGGTAGGACAGGGTCCTCCCTCCTCCCAGATGCCACCCTTCCTGATCTACCCTGAGACCAGGAAATTACAAAGGATCTCAGGGTCTGCATGGCACGTGGTGTAATTTGGGCACCCTGATGCCAAATGCCTCCTTGCCAGCCTGGGCACAAGTTGCACACAGGCCAGGCGGGGA
>NW_026628997.1:0-1777 GCF_030028575.1 Malurus melanocephalus
CAAACCTGACAGGTCTCTGAGGATGATTAAATTAGAACGAGCCTGCTTGAAACCTGCCCTGCAGCCTGGGGCACGATTAGAGAGTGAATTGCTGTCGAGTGGAAGGATGAGGGGCACGCAGGGGTGGCACAGGGACGTGGTCAGGGAATGTCACCGCTCCTGAGTGTCCCCTGCTCTGCCCTGCCCTGTCCTGGGCTGGAGAGAGCACCAGTCATTAATTTTAATAATTAATTCCTGCATTCCACGGAGCTCTGCCATTTCCCAGGCTCTGAGCCCCATAAAACCCCACATTTGTGGGGTCTGCCCTTTGGGAATGGTGTCTCTGCAGTGCCACGTCCCATTCCCTGCTGCCTGGGGCACATCCCTTTTCCTGGTGGATAAAATGAGATTTGTGCAGAGAAATGGGGACAATCCTTCCCTGGGAAATCTCTGGGTTAGAGCTCACTCTGAGAAACCCCTTCAGCACACACAGAGAGCTTTTCCATCCCTGGGATGTCTCTGGATAAGAACTCACTTTCAGGAACCCCTTCAGCACACACAGAGAGCTTTTCCATCCCTTCTCCCAGACCCAAAGAGCTCAGCACATCCCCTTTCCTGGATAAAATGAGACTTGTGCAGAGAAATGGGCACAATCCTTCCCGGGGATGTCTCTGGATAAAAGCTCACTCTGAGGAGCCCCTTCAGCACACACAGAGAGCTTTCCCTTCCCTGGGATATCTCTGGGTAAGAACTCGCTTTCAGGAACCCCTTCAGCACACACAGAGAGCTTTTCCATCCCTTCTCCCACATCCAAAGAGCTCAGCACATCCCCTTTCCTGGATAAAATGAGACCCGTGCAGAGAAATGGGGACAGTCCTTCCCGGGGATGTCTCTCGCTTTCAGGAGCCCCCTCAGCACACACAGAGAGCTTTTCCTTCCCTTCTCCCCGATCCAAAGAGCTCAGCACATCCCACCTTTCCTGGTGGATAAAATGAGATTTGTGCAGAGAAATGGGGACAATCCTTCCCTGGGATATCTCTGGGTTAGAGCTCACTCTGAGGAACCCCCTCAGCACACACAGAGAGCTTTTCCTTCCCTCCTCCCAGACCCAAAGAGCTCAGCACATCCCCTTTCCTGGATAAAATGAGACTTGTGCAGAGAAATGGGGACAATCCTTCCCTGAAATGTCTCTCGCTTTCAGGAACCCCTTCAGCACATGCAGAGGAGTTTTCCATCCCTTTTCCCAGATCCAAAGAGCTCAACACATCCCCTTTTCTGGATAAAATGAGACCTGTGCAGGGAAATAGGGACAATCCTTCCCTGGGATATCTCTTGCTTTCAGGAACCCCTTCAGCACACACAGAGAGCTTTTCCATCCCTGGGATATCTCTGGGTTAGAGTTCACTTTCAGGAACCCCTTCAGCACACACAGAGAGCTTTTCCATCCCTCCTCCCAGACCCAAAGAGCTCAGCACATCCCCTTTCCTGGATAAAATGAGATTTGTGCAGAGAAATGGGGACAATCCTTCCCTGGGATGTCTCTGGATAAGAACTCACTCTGAGGAACCCCCTCAGCACACACAGAGAGCTTTTCCATCCCTCCTCCCAGACCCAAAGAGCTCAGCACATCCCCTTTCCTGGTGGATAAAATGAGATTTGTGCAGAGAAATGGGGACAATCCTTCCCTGGAATGTCTCTCGCTTTCAGGAACACGTTCAGCACACACAGAGAGCTTTTCCATCCCTCCTCCCCGATCCAAAGAGCTCAGCACATCCCCTTTCCTGGTGGATAAAGTGAG
>NW_026628998.1:0-1674 GCF_030028575.1 Malurus melanocephalus
CCCAGAGCCTGCAGCAGGGCTGCCATGAACTGGCCTGGGATGGTCAGCAGGAAGGTCCCGGTGTCCACGATCCCGTGACAGCCTTGGCTGCACCAGCCAGTGACCGAGGGCCCGATGGAGAACCTGGAGAAGAGGCAGGAAAGGGTTGGAAAAGGATTGGAAAAGGATTGGAAAAAACTTCCTGCTCCAAACCTGCTCCAAACCCACTCCAAACCCACTGAAATCCTGCTTCAAATCCACTCCAAACCTGTTCCAAATCAACGTTAAACCCGCTCCAATCCCGTTACAAACCTGCTCCAAACCCACCCTAAACCTGCCCCAAACTCACCCCAAACCTTCTCCAAATCTGCTCCGAAGTCTCTCCAATCCCATCCCAATCCCACTCCAAACCCATTCCAAGCCTTCTCCAAACCCACCCCACTCCTGACCCAAACCTATTCCAAACCCATTCCAAACCCTCTTCAAACCCTTTCCCAACCCCATCCCAAATCTACTCCAAACCCACCCCAAACCCTCTCCAAATCCACTCCAAATATGTTCCAAACCCATTCAAAACCAATTCCAAACCCACTCCAAACCCATCCCAAACCCACCCCAAACCAAATCCAAATCCACCCCAAACCCGCTCCACACCCGCCCCAAAATCAACCCCAAACCCGCCCCAAACCTGCTCCAAACCCGCTCCGAAGTCTCTCCAATCACACCCCAATCCTGCTCCAAACCCACCCCAAACCCGCCCCAAACCCACCCCAAACCCATTCCAAACCCACTCCAAACTCATTCAAAACCCCCTCCAAACCCATTTCAAGCCCTCTCCAAACCCATTCCAATACCACTCCAAATCCATTCCATACCCATTCCAAACCCGTTCCAAACCTGTCCCAAACCTGCCCCCAAATCCGCTCCAATCCAACTCCAAACCAGCCCCAAACTCACCCCAAACCGACCCCAATCCCATCCCAATCCCACTCTGAGCTGTGCAGCCATGCTCACCCCTCGATCCCGATTTTCCAGTACAATTCCTGCACCACAGGAGCCCAAAGAACCTCCCCAGAGAAGAGTTGGGGATCAACCCCGCCCAGGATGACTTCCCCACCGTAATCATATGTGGGGTTGCTGGAAAGACAAAAAATCAGACCCAAAATCGGCCTAAAATCCACCCAAAATTGGCCTAAAATCTACCCAAAATCAGACCCAAAATCCACCCAAAATTGGCCTAAAATCTACCCAAAATCAGACCCAAAATCAGGCCCAAAATCCACCCAAAATCTGCCCAAGATCCACCCAAGATCTGCCCAAAATCCACCCAAGGTCTGCCCAAAATCAGACCCAAAATCAACCCAAGATCCACCCAAAATCAGACCCAAAATCCGCCCAAAGTCAGACCCAAAATCCGCTCAAAATACACCCAAAATACACCCAAAATAGACCCAAAATCAGACCCAAAATCCACCCAAAATCAGGCCCATAATTGACCCAAAATCCACCCAAAATCTGACCCAAAATCAGGCCCAAAATCTACCCAAAATCCTCCCAAGATCCACCCAAAATCAGACCCAAAATCTGCCAAAAATCCTCCCAAAATCTGCCCAAAATCGTCCCAATATCACACCCAAAATCAGATCCAAAATCCGCCCAAAATGAACCCAAAATCCACCCAAAGTCTACCCAAAA